>NC_048298.1:207126587-207189160 GCF_013100865.1 Trachemys scripta elegans | reverse complement strand
TGTATATATATCTCCTCAATATATGTTCCATTCTATATGCATCCGAAGAAGTGGGCTGTAGTCCACGAAAGCTTATGCTCTAATAAATTTGTTAGTCTCTAAGGTGCCACAGGTACTCCTGTTCTTCTTTTTGCGGATACAGACTAACACGGCTGTTACTCCATAACCCTCTGTGTGCTCCAAATTTAATTCATTTATTTTGTTAATTTAATACAGCATCCATCACTGTTAGAGCTAGGTGAATTGAATACAAATATTGGTTTCAATAAACTAGACTTTTGAACTACCACTCCCATGACTGTCACTCACCATGACTTAATTACACCAAATATTCATCCCAAACTGATCAAATTAACAAAAATAAATAAATAAACCTAAACTGAAACTAAACTAAATGCAAATAGCCACAAAAATCACTAACCATCACACATAGCCTTAAATCTTGTTCTCACACTCCCCATGTTCAGGTTCCTGCAGGTCACGAAGGGGAGCAAATTCCAAAAGCTTTGCCACCAGCCTCAGGGTCCTACCCTAGGACCTGACAGGAAGTGCATCCCTGCCAAACTCAGCTACCTCTGTGGAGGTTACGGTGACAGGTGGTCTCTCAGCCTTCTTTAAATTAGAGGTTTTTGTCATGTTGTAACGTGTGTTCACTAAAACAGTTGTAAATACTAATGTAGACACTTCACAATTGTCACCAGGGCCATCCTTAGGCATATGCAGCATACGCGGCTGCATAGGGCACCTAAAAATTTGGGGTACCCTGGGTCTAAGGCCTTGGCTACACTGGTGCTATACAGCGCTGCAACTTGCTGCACTCAGGGGTGTGAAAACGCTCCCCCCACCCCCCCGGGAGCGCAGCGAGCGCAGCGCTGTAAAGCGCCAGTGTAATCAGCGCCTGCAGCACTGCATGCTCCCTTGCAGCGCTGCAACCTACTCCCCTCGGCAGCGCTGTGAATCCCCAAGTGTAGCCAAGGCCTTAGTGTCCACCCTCCCGCCTCTTTCTATCCCTGTTCTGACCCTTCCTGCAGGCTCCCACCACAGCTGGCTGCTTCAGCCTAGAGAGTCTTCCTCCGGAGGGGATCTAGTACTTAAAAGTGAAAAAGCCTCCAGCCTGCCAGATGTATTAGCACAACACTGAAACTGTTAAAACGCCATTTAAGTGGTAATGAAGCCATTAAACAGGCATTTGCCAACCCCCAGGTATATACTGTCAGTTTCTGAATTTACTGACAAAAACAGTTGTGCATGACTGTAATATTTACTCAGAACGTGTTAGTCTACAGGACCTTAGTTTTAAAATTTGCTTTACAAATATTTCATTAATGTGTTGCTGAAGATTAGAAAATCACATCTCTTAAAAATCCTTGCATAGATTTTTAGATACACAATCTGAGTATTCATCTTTAGCCTTAAATGCTTGGATGTTCAGACATAGTTTTTTAAATAAATCCTTCAAAAGACCACCCTTATCTAAAATACACATGCAAGCCCAGGCTGCCCTCGGGCATAGGGGCACCAGGGTTTAATAATATTGCATAGGGCCCCATAAATCTTAAGGACGGCCCTGATTGTCACAGTTCACTCTAGACTCGGCCTTGGCAATCAGTTAGCATGTTCAGCATAACCAATAACTCTACTCTACACAAGGCCTCTGGTAACCAGTTTCATCAGCAAGCAAGACTTTAAAGGGTAATAGGCAAGATCTTCAATTGCTCCCAGAAACAAATAAGTGACAGTGCAGAGACTTGAGCCTAGGCGTTATGTTGTTACAATATCTGCCACACTCAGGAGGCAGGAGGGTACATTCTGCACCAATGGAAATGTCTGTGTAGTCTTCAAAGGTAGCCCTAAATAGAGAACATCACATTTGCTAAGCCCGGAGGTAACAAATGAATGATGGACACCAAGAGGTGTGGGTCAGGGAGATGGCCATCCTGGCCAGCCATCGAAGATGAAAGGCATTATAGCCCACCACTGCCACCTAAGGATGTAAGTATAGCGATGGATCCAAAGAGGTGTAAGGAAACAAGCTATTTTGGCAAAAGGCATCTATCCACCCTCAATAAGCAGTGCTGTTACCACCCCACCTTGCAACTAGATAATATGCCATCTGCCATTAAACATCACCTCCATCTTGTGAGTATGACTGAGCTGCAACCTGTTAGCTTTCATCAAAGTCACCATTTCAGCCAGGGAGGATGAGGTGTTGGGACCTCTCTAAGAAGCAGTGAATCTATTCAGGTCTCACTCCATCAACAATACAGTACTTTATAGTCAACAGTATCAAATAGTCCAAGTCCATGCCAGGGGTAGATTATTAGATGTAAGGGAGTAGTTTTTAAATGAGAGTGAAACTTGGGGGATATGCACGACAAATCAGACTCCTGAAAGAGGAACAGTAGTCTGGAAAGGTTGCGAGCCACTGGTGTACATAACAAGAAAACAAAATCAATACAGTCCATACAATTCCCATTTAAGTCAATGGAAAGACTCCCATTCGTCTCAGTGGGAGTTGGATTGGGCCCTTGGTTCCATACATAGGATTGAAACCAGACTGACAAGGATTCAGGAAGTTTGTGGATGCCAGGTGTTGCTGGAGTTGCCCATTATCAATTTCCAGTTAACCTTTAGAACTCAGTAAATTTCAGGAAAAAAAATCTCTGATTCTGAATGAAGTTTGACAATTTTGTATTTGGATAAATTCATTTGGACAAATTAATAAAAATAGCTCATCTAACTGTATAATTATAAGTATTAGTGTGTCCACAAACAATGTACCATATTCTCAGTGGGTGTACATAGTGAGCTTCATGAGAGTTGGATGATTTTGAAACCACCAAATGATCACTCTTATTTCCCTCAAATAGCATCAGGTGGAATTGCTGTAAACTTCAGACTCCAGCTTCCATTTTTTAGAATTACCAAATTATCCCAGACCCTTTTCACACATTTCTCCCACCATAACACACCTCCTACATAGGGTTGCCAGGAGTCGGGTTTTCGACTGAAACACCCAGTTGAAAAGGGACCTTGGCAGCTCCAGTCAGCACCGCTGACCGGCCCATTAAAAGTCCGGGCAGCAAAACAGTGGGGCTAAGGCAGGCTCCATGCCCAGCTCCGCGCAGCTCCCAGAACTGGCCAGCATGTCCCTCTGGCCCCTAGGCACAGAGGCGATCAGAGAAGCTTCATGCACTGCCCCCGTCCTGAGCGCCGCCTCTGCAGCTCCCATTGGCCAGGAACCGTGGCCAATGGGAGCTGCCGGGGTGGTGCCTGCAGGCAGGGAAGCACACAGAGCCCCCTGGCCCCTCCGCTTAGGAGCCGGACATGCCGACCGCTTCCGGGAAGCGCACGGAGCCAGGCAGGGAGCCTGCCTTAGCCCTGCTGTGCCGTCGACCTGGCTGGAGCCACGCACCCCAACCCCAAGCCTCAGTCAGAACCCCCTTTCGCACTGTAACTCCCTCCCAGAGCCCACACCCCAACCACCAGCTCCAGCCCTGAGCCCCCTCCCACATCCAAACTCTCTCTTTGAGCCTGGACCCCGCACCCCCTCCTGCACCTCCTCCCTCACCCCAACCCCCTGCCCCCTCATGCACCCCAAGCCCCTCATCCCCTGCTCCATCCCAGACCCCAAATCCCCAGCCAGAGCTCACACCCCCTCCAACACCCCAACCCCCTGCCCCAACCTGGAACCCTCTCCCACACCCTGAACCCCTCGTTTCTGGCCCCACCCAAGAGTCCGCACCTCCAGCTCAGTGAAAGTGAGTGAGGGTGAGCGAGCGATGGAGGGAAGGGGGATGGAGAGAGCAGGTGCGGGGCCTCAGAGAAGGGGCAGGGGCGGGGCCTCAGGGAAGGGAAGGGGCAAGGCAAGGGTGTTCCATTTTCTGCAATTAAAAAGTTGGCAACCCTATACAATGGCCATGACTGCTGTCCTTTACACATAGAACAGCCTCTTTCCTCCTTCAAGTTCCTTCTAAAAAGCTCATTTCTCCCAGTGAGCCTCCGATCCGAACCATCCCTCCCACAGTCTTGCTTACAAAAATATTTTTTCTAATATGAAATATAAACCAATCCCCGCAACCCTGAAACTGCAGCTCTTGAAGCCCTGCCATTTCCAACAGTGCAAATTCACATGACTTCATATTTACATTCTTCTTCCAAATGTTACCCAATATATAAGTAAGATCTTCAGGAGAGGACCTTTGCCTTCTTTAATTTGTCTGCAATTTACAGTGCCATATCTAAAGTGCTGCATTAAAACCAGTTCATGATATACACAGGCAATGCTATAAAGGTGTTAACAGACACATTTGAATTTAAAAGAGAGGTGAGCAAAGGAAATAGCACCTATTAATATGCTACACATGTGCAAAACAGCAGATGAGTCCCTAAAATATGAATGAATAGTAAAATCAAACCCTGCATCCTCTACTCTTAACAGTCATTTATACTAGTATTCTTTGTCCCCTTTCTCATTAGAATTTTTAAATACATAGATTTTAATATCTTATGTAGTGGATTGTTACAGTGGTAGTGAACATAGTAATCTACATTTCTAAATGTCCATGACCATTAATATATATTTCCCATTTTAGCATTAGATTCATTATTTATATACAACTTGTAGTTTGCAAAATGTTTACAGAATTGTTTTGGACCTGCCTCAGTGTGAGAGTCTGGACATTTATTGGGACCGAGATTCAGAGTAAATTAAAGTGATGCAGATTCAGCTTTAATTTATTTGCTTTTATTTGTCAGCACATTCTTTTTCTCAAGAAGGCTTAATTTAGGTGAATTTCACGCTTTCATCTTTAGGTGCCTCGGGGTCATTAATGCTTTTCTTTTATTGTCCTTCCTTCCTCTGTAACCCGCAATCTTCCCATGATATATGCAACCAAGCACTCATTTTAAGAGTATAGAGAGAGAGATTATCTCAACTGAGTTATGTGAAAATAAGAATTATAAAATATATAAATCATGGCAAAGCAGGGTCATAAATAAAGAATTACACAAAACAGGACTTGAAGCAAATAACTCAGAATTCATTAGGACTTCTACTCTGTCAGCTAAGCATATCCACCACACAGCACATCTGTTCCAGATATATGGACATTCCTTTGCAGAAGATAGATAGATAGATTCACTCCTCGGGGAGCTCCTCCCTCAAAATTTTTGTCCATCTGTTTAAAAAAAAAAACTAAGGGTAAAATTGGAGTTTTGCCATTGACTTCAAAGGGGCCAGGATTTCATCAAAGTTCTTTTTTAAGGTCCGAGAAGTGGAGTTAAGGACTCTCATATGCTCAAATCAACCTCTTTGAAGTTAAGAGATTGCAGGTATCTCCAGGTACTGTACTCACCAGCCTGAAGCAGTCAAGAAAACCTGTTTAGAAAAGCAGATTTCAATTCACTTTGTGCTATCCAGCTCTACTAATACTCTTCAAATAAGATCTCTAGTTACATAACTGGTGCTAAGCAAGCTCTGGCAATTCTAAACAACTAAAAACAAATTATGAAACTAGCATGCACTCTGCTATGTATCAGTGTAAATTCAGAGCTCACAGGAGGGCACAACTACTTGAGTGCCACTTGAGACATGTTGAACACAGGGGCACAGTTGAGTATAGAAAAGCCAATTATCCCTACTTGTTAATACTGGAAGTTCAACATTGACTTTCTAAGCCTGGGCTTTCAACATAACATTGTTGTCTGATGCAAGGTTGTTAGAAATTCAGTACCCACCAGATTAGCCGCCAGCAGGGATACCGAAAAGGAAATGGATACCTATAACCAAGAAAATGCCTACAACAAACATTATAATGTAGCGAATCATAAAAGTTATAGAGAATTGGCAGCCTTAGAAACTCTAATCTCCTTTATCTAGAGACTTCATGGGAATGGAATAAGGTTCAAAATGGGTAAACGGCACAAGTTCGATGACAGACCGATACACAGACAGCAGTGCAAGCTTCCCCACTGCACAACATGCACAAATTCTGTTCTGGAGGGTCCACCTCGACTAGTCCATTCTCCATGTCTAGTAGTCCCTGCTTCCTCTGATGGAAACGTGAATAAGGATGCTGATGCATGCCAATTATCATTAGTTAATTCTGAGTCTGTCTTTTCTGATTGAAAAAAAAAATCTCATTTAAAAATGATGTTGAAAATAAATTGCTCCTCTGTGGGAAACACATTCCCACTTAAATCATCTTAACCATATCTGAATTACTAAAATTAGCATTTATATTATGGCCAACTTGTACTTTCTTCTGAATTATTTGTATGATAGAACAATCATCTTCTTCTGTGTACTGGCTCCCCCATTTCCTGTGGACATGTGGATACTAGCATGTGTGTGCATGCGTATGTGTACGTGCATGTGAGAGAGAGAGAGTTAGGAATACAATTGCACAAAATATTAAGTGCAAAATTTAAAAAAAACGCACACACATTTTAAAACAAACTAGCCTATGTTTGCATTAGCAGAATTCCCAGGAACATGCAGTGTTTTCTGCTAACATTTTTTAATCAGCAACATTTTTATTGAAATTGGGCACAACTTTTTTTATTTTTGTGCTATCTGGAGGTCCACAAAAATTTCAAGGTGACTTTTTCTTGTGTATTTTTTAATACTGAGCTGGAAATGGTTACTTTACATTGTGGAAATCAAATAGATGAAATCACACTAATATATATACACATATAGTCCCCTGGTTTGCTCAGCCCACTGGAGCATAGGTTTAGGACCCAGTAGAGTTCCATTTGGAGTTAGTTTTGTTTGTTTACATTCCCTGGGGATGGGAGAGTCAGGTTGTCTACCGTTTGCTTGATAGGGGCTCCTTCCTAAATCAAGGGGAGTCTTTCCATAGTCTCACACACGTGGAATCAGGACCTCGGAGACAGTACAAGAGCCACAGTTGGAGTCTCAGAAGGGAGAGAACATAATTAATGCTTTGAATACATTCTGGGAACTGATCAAGAACAGACAAGCTTAGCTACTGCTAAAGATGCTGTGCAGAATGTGCATTGGTGCGTACCCTTTCAAATCTAATCTCTGCCTATTCTTTTAATTCATGCTGCTGTTGCAGCTGGTATTTCTTGCTGAATCAATATCAGTTTTGATGCTCGGTTCCTACTATCAATAACCTCTCCCTCTGTTCCATAATGCAAAACTAGTAAAACTTTTGATGCAAGAATTACTGACACACTCACTTGTTGACTTGTAGATATTTGGATAAAACAAACTCAAAAAGGCCAATGGCCCAGTGGTCATGTCACAACCCAATGACCCCCTCCCCTTAGGGAGTCCCCTGGGAAGGTAGATCAGCACTGTATATTGCCAACGCTGTTGAAAGCATCGCAAAGCGTTTTGGGGAATGTTAAAGGTGTGTGAATGGAGAGTGGAAGATTCCTTTGCAGATAGCGAGAGGCCAAGAGGGGGAAAGAAGGAAGAGAGCAGAGAACGGGTTAACTCGGCACTTTAGCTGGCTCCATGTGGCGATAAGATGCTGGCCCTGGCCCAAGGTCATGGGCTCAACGAGAAATCTACAGACGAGAAATCTACAGCTGCCCAGTTGTGCGAAGAGGAGAACTAAGTGAAGCAGAGCTGCAGAGATAGCAGCAAAAACAGAGCGAATGAGGCGGCAATGGTGAAGGCCAACAGAAGGGAAAACAAAATTCTCTAGAACCGGTGTGTTTTGGGCAGCCAAGAAGACCACAGAAAACCAGTTTGGACTGGCACAAAGAGCACCAGGAGCAGAGTTCCCTTAACAAAACCCTCGCCCCAAGGAGCCCAGGACTTAAAAACCCTCCTGAGAGCTGAAGCAACTCGGAGAGCACAGCAGATTCTTGGATGACCTGGGCCCAGGACAGCACTCCCGTCCAACTTTCCCTCCCCCCCTCTTCTTCTGATGTTACACCCAGACTCAGCCAGTCTGGCTCATACGTGTGTGAGTATGAAAGTGGGTTAGGGCTTGGGACTTTAATGCTTTCTTTCTTCCCCTGAGTGACATGGGAGCATTCCCAGCCCTCTCTGCTGTATTTTATTAATAAAGCTTTAAAATTTTAACACTTGGTGTGTTACATCATCTCCTCCCCAAACAATCCTGCGGCATCAGCCTGATCACCTGACGCTCCAGGCAGATTGGTAATGAAAATCCGTCACAGTCAGTTCATTGACTGCGTGTAGGAATGGCATCTGGGGCAGTTTTGGGAAAGGAAAGACAAATAGAAGGCAGCACAGGAGAAGACGTACAGCATATTATTTCTCTGTGTCTTTCGGTCATTCCCATCTTCTCTCCTTGCGAACGAAAATGATGGGAGCTATTCCAATTTCATTTCTGTTCCAGATTTCATGTACAAAAGGAGGTTTTCATGTCCACAGCTCACAATTACATCAAGAGTATAAACATATGGCATCTCAACGTACTTGTGTGGCCTGGAGGACACATGCCAATTGTCCAGAATCTCAGCTTTTTTTCTTTTTTTTTTTTTAATATAATTTTCTAGCCCTTATGCGTGTGAAGAAAAGCTTCTAACTTTGAAGTGAGCATAACTAATGCAGTGATGATTGCCTGAGTCTGTAGGCAGCCTGAAACAATGACTGAGAAGCATGAACTGCCCTGCCTCCTTTTATACTGATCTGACATCAGCTCTAAAATCTAATTGTGACATTTCAGTGCCAACATTATCAACTTTGGTGGTGATAATTTTTATAGATGGATTGAGGCATGGAATGGGAGTGAAGACCACAAGGAGGTGGAAATTGCAGAGGGAAAGACAGAGGAGATACAAACAGGGAAGAAGGAGAGACAGGAGGCTGGAAAAAGAAGAGAAACAAAGGACAACAATACCAATGACCCTAAAGGGGACAATATTTTCCCACCAAGAGATGCTGAATGTGACAGAAAAATAAACATCAATAAACACCACCTAAAAGTTTAGTTACTACATAAAGACCAAATTCTCCCCTTAAGCTTTCTCTGAACCTCCCACTGACATCAGTGAATTCAGGGATATATACAGTCCTAATTTGTAACCTAGCCCCAGGGCAATCATTTAACATGGGATTCAGCCCTTGACACTGAGTGAGTTTGACACCTCCTCGTGGAACAGTGCCATTCCAGAGACATTAAATGGCCTGAAACAAAATGGTGAACAAACATTTTGAGACAATGTTTTTACCCACTTTCAAGCAGCTCTAGATAGAAACTAAATTTCAAGATGTGAACGTAAGAACAGTGATTTGTCTTAATTCTCCTTTCATTCCCAATGTACAGCTCAGCCAGAGACATGAGAAGTGATAGCAAAGCAGTGAGAGAACTGAGAATGAAGGACATGTGTGGGAAAGCGAGGTCATGGGGCGAGGTCTCAGGAATAAAGCAGGAAGTGGCAAAGCACCCAGACTGGGAAGACACTAACTGTTGATAGCAAACTATGTCATGTGTTAAGGACAGGAGGGAAGTTTAATCTTGTAGTTAAAGCATAGGGCATGTCACCTGGAGATCTGGGTTCAAGACTGGATGTTTTTCTAAAAGATGCTTTAGGAATTATCTTGGGGAAGGTCTATGGCCTGTGTTACACAGGAGGTCAGACTAGATGATCACAATGGTCCCTTCAGGCCTTAGAATCTAGGAAAGCCGGGAAGAAGGATAGATATTAGCAGGGAGAGATCAAGAGAAGAAAAAGGCTAAAGAGAAGAGGGGTGAAGGGAAGACAAAGGGTCTGAAAGAAACCAGTGGACCTGGCACCAGAGAGAAGAAAGACCTGACAGAAGGGAGGTAAGAAACAATTGCGTTTCCCCATATAATTCTTTGTAAATTAAAAGCAAGATTTTATAACCTGCTCTAAATTGAATATGTAACCCATGTAATGAAGCTAACATTTCAGTAATATATTGATTCATACTAGGAGCCAGGGCTCTTGCAGCTGGATTGTGAACCAATTATAATCTACATAGCATATTAATAAGAGGACCGGCCAACTAAAAATTGCAATAGCCTACCCTCAATATTATAAATGTGTATACTTTCAACTCCACATCAATCCATAAGGAAACTCCGTAGGTCTCTGGAATTTCTGGCCTAGTAAGGAAGATCTATAAGAGACAATTCCTCAGTGACTGGGCAAAGAGAGAGAGAGAGACAGATTAGCAACAGGAAAGGAAAGGTCCAGTCCAGCGAGCTGTTGGGTGCCATTCACTCTAATGACATCAAATCACATCATATCAAATCTGCCCTGGGCATTGTGCGTCACCAAAAATGGAAGCTGAAGGTGCTCTGCATCTCGCAAGAAATACACATCATCCCATTTCAGGATCATACCCAAAAATCTAAAGGCTTGTCTAAACAGGAAAGTTGTATTTGTTTAACTTAAATCAGTTTAAAAACCAATTTAGTTATCTAGTGCAAAACTGTGTGTATAGGCTCTTTTTTAGGCTTGAAAGGATTAGATTTTTATCAGTAAATGTTGATAAGCATTGATTTCACTATATACACACAAATCAATTAAAAATATTTCCATCAATAACTGAAATTTACCGATAGGCAAAGTAAGAAAAATTCTTCTTGAGAACTTACTAGAGTTTGACTTAAGGACATTTACTTCACATATTTTGACATGTGATGTTGACAATTTGTGTTTTAATGGTTATCAAATTTTATCTTTTTGAATCTCAACATCTACTGTATTGTCCGACCCCTCTCATAATTTTGTGCAACTGTTGCAATTTAAATCAACAAAAAATGCTTAAAAATAAACATCAATATTATCCATCAAAATTATAAAAAAGAAAAATCGAATTCTGAATTCTGAATTCTGCCATTTAAGTTTAAGAGTGTCTTATTTCAGTTTAGATTAAATTGATAGGTAATAGACTTAATTAAATTGATATAAGCCTCTTTTGATCTGAAATAAGAGTGTCCACACACAGTTCTGAAGTGGCTTAATTAAATCAGTTTAAAAACACACTATTACACCAGGTCTACACTACAGACCTGTATCGGTATAATTACATTGCTCAGGGCTGTAAAAAATTCACAACTCTGCATGATTATACAGAGTTATACCGACCTTAGGCCCCCCGACACACACTTCCCACCCCTCCCATCTAGACAGTGCTATGTCGACAGGAGAGCTTCTCCTGTCAACATAGCTACCGCCTCTTGGGGAGGTAGATTGACTATGCTAATGGGAGAAACTCTCTCATCAGCTTAGTAGCATCTTCACTAAAGCACTACAGTGGTGCAGCTGCACCTGAGTGGTTGCGCTGCTGTAGCACTGTATGTGAAGACAAGCCCTTAGGGCTGGTCTACACTTGGGGGGTGGGGAAATCGATCCAAGATACGCAACTTCAGCTACGCGAATAGCATAGCTGAAGTCGAAGTATCTAAGAGGAAATTAACTGGGGTCCACACAGCGCAGGATCGACGGCCGCGGCTCCCCCATCGACTGCGCTACTGCCGCTCGCTCTGGTGGAGTTCCGGAGTCAACGGTGAGCGCGTTCGGGGATCAATATATCGCGTCTTAATGAGACGCGATATATCGATCCCAGATAAATCAATTGCTACCCACCGATACGGCGGGTAGCGAAGACGTACCCTTAGTTAAACTGGTATAAGTTTGTGGTATAAGGCCTAAAGAAAAGTCATCTTCCCAGTGGGTTGTGTAAAGGTTGAAAAGACTGTTTTTGTTTAGTCTGAGCAAACTTTTGATTTCTGGAATGCATTTCTAAAATAGGCCTTTGTAAGAGTTTTATTTAGCCTGATGGGTCCTCTCTTTGATTTTTGTGCAACAAATTCTTTGAATATAAAAGTTTTCTGCTGATAAAAGCCTGTGAGAACTTATTCCCATTGTAAGTTTTGGTTGTTGAATTGCCCATGAGGATCTACCCATTTTCAAATATATTTTGGGTAAATATTGTGTGCATTTACTTTATAGCTGCATGTGGCCTTTTAAAAACTTTTATGAGGATTGTTTTTATATGAAAAAAAAAGCTACAGAGGAAAAAACCCTGTAAGAACATTAAGCCACAAGAACACTGGGGTAATCTTGCATAGTCCAGCAAATGCAAAAATATTCAGAGTTAGTTGCTACTATATTCAACATCCCTCGTTGCAGCTCAAAGATTTAACTCTGGATTTTCTGGCGTTGTGTGTTTCCATAAGACTTTTATGTTGGTTTGGGTGTATTTGAATACACACAAATTCCTAGCAAAAGAAGAGCATTGGAGTCCAACTTCCCAGTGAAATACCCATTGGATGGCGCATTATCTACCTTAGGTTTTTCTCACCACATTATCTAAGGCCAGGTCTGCATTAGAAATTTTTGCTAGTATAATGATGGTTAAGGGAATGATTTTAATGAAACTTTATACCAGCAAAAGCCCTAGTTTAGACACGGTTATACCAGCAAAAAAATTCTTTTGTGTACCTTATTTTGTTCAGGGGATTGATACAAACTATAACAGCAAAAGCACTTTTTTTTGCTGGTAGAAGTTGCATCTACACAAGGAAGGTTTGCTGGTATAGCTAAAGTGGTATAACTCTATCAGGAAACCATTTCTAGTGTAGTTGAGGGTTAGGGTGTCCAGTGAGTGGGTGGGGGAGGACAGGGGAAATCACGCATGTGCCCCTCAGCCAGTGCAGAGAGATTTCCAGATTAATCTTTAGTAGCCCTGTAGAATTACTTGATTGCTCAGTTCCATAAATTGCATCAATTTTTCTAGGTCAAGAATTTTAAAAAATGGTATAAAGAGTTAAGATCTCCTCCATGGCAAATGGTGGTTGAAAGTAGAGCTGGTCAAAAATTGGGTTGTTTTTCTGTAGAAAAATTTGAGTATGACAAAATTTTGACCAAAAAACAAAAACATGTTGATTTGGAAATGCTGCCATGATGCCTCATGGGAGTTTTAGTTCAGTTGCTCATGCTCCCATTCTTCTCTGTTCACTGGGCTTCCTCACTGAACGTAATGTCTCATGATGCACCATGGTCTCCCCTTTTGGAGAGAGGAGGTATTATATCACAGGTGTCTCTGGCCATGGTGCAGCCAGAGAAACATAGTCCGACAGGGGAACCCAGCTCAGAGGAGAATGGGGACACGAGGTAATCAAACTACAACTCCCATAAGGCACCAGAGTAGCATTTTCAAATCAAACTATTAGTTTTCAGCTGAAATTTTTCAGTATCTGACAGTCTGAAAACTGACAATTTATTCTTACCCTGTTTCCTGTCTTTTAAACAGTTACTGATCTATGAGAGGACCTTCTTTCTTATCCCGTGATTGCTTACCTTGCTTAAGAGCCTTCGGTGAGGGCCTTTTCAAAGGCTTTCTGAAAGTCCAAGTACACTGTATCACCCTTGTCCACATGTTTGTTGATCCCCTCAAAGAATTCTAGTAGATTGGTGAGGCATGTTTTCCCTTTACAAAAGCCGTATTGACTCTTCCCCAACAAATCATGTTCATCTATGTGTCTGATAAGTCTGTTCTTTACTATAGTTTCAACCAATTTGCCTGGTACTGAAGTTATGCTTACTGGACTGTAATTGCCAGGATCACCTCTAGAGCCTTTTTTAAAAATTGCATCACATTAGCTATCCTGTATCCTCTGGTACAAAAGCTGATTTAAAATGACAGGTTACAGACCACAGTGAGTAGTTCTGCAGTTTCATATGAGAGTTCCTTCAGAACTCTTGGGTGAATACCATCTGGTCCTCGTGACTTATTACTGTTTAATTTTTCAATTTATTCCACAACCACCTCTACTGACACCTCAGTCTGGGACAGTTCCTCAGATTTGTCATGTAAAAAGAATGGCTCAAGTATGGGAATCTCCCTCGTATCCTCTGCAGTGAAGACGTCATTCAAAGAATTCATTTAGTTTCTCCACAATGGCCTTATCATCCATGAGTGCTCCTTTAGCACATCAACTATCCAGTGGCCCACTGATTATTTAGCAGGTTTCCTGCTTTTGAAGTACTTAAATTTTTACTGTCAGTTTTTGAGTCTTTGGCTAGTTGCTCTTCAAATTCTTTTTTGCCCTGCCTAATTATACTTTTATACTTCACTTGCCAGATTTTATGCTCCTTTCTATTTTCCTCAGTAGGATTTAACTTCCAATTTTTAAAGGATGCCTTTTTGCCTCTAATTGCTTCTTTTACTTTGTTGTTTAGCCACAGTGTCACTTTTTTTGGTTCTCTTACTATGTTTTTTAATTTGGGGTAAATATTTAATTTGAGCCTTGATTATGATATTTTTAAAAAGTTTCCGTGCAACTTGCAGGCATTTCACTTTTGAGACTGTACCTTTTAATTTCTGTTTAACTAGCATCCTAATTTTTGTGGAGTTTCCCATTCTGAAATTAAATGCTACTGTGGTGGGCGTCTTTGGTCTACACCCTCCTACCCCCCAGATGTTAAATTTAATTATATTCTGGTCACTCTTACTGAGCAGTTCAGCTAACTTCATCTCTTGGACCAGATTGTGTGTACCACTTCGGACTAAATTGAGAATTGCCTCTCCCCTTGTGGGTTCCAGGATCCCTGTAGAGGGGCTGCAGTGGGGGACTGTAGAAGAAGGCATACATGGGTGTCTGTACATCCTCTTCCTACCACAGAAAGGTTCTGCAGGGATGGGCCAGAGGAAGGGCTGTGGATCTGCATTATTGCCAGCTCATACAACAAGCTTGGAAGGTCTGACAGCCACTGTTCCATGCACAGCAGCCCTGTATCATGGCCTCCATCAGGGAAGAGGTGGATTTCACCTCACCTGTCCATTCCACTCCACACATATGGCGCTCACTTACTCAGGCTTTATGGACGTAGAATGAATTTGAACTGTTGTGCAATAAATAATCCCATATGTTTGTGCAACTACAGGGGCAGATGGGTACCTGGGTGCGCAATGTCCTGGTTGGTATGCACATGTAGGACTGTACCTTAGCAATAGGTAGATGTAGATTTTGTATGCTCGCCCTATTGCACAGGGCTTTTAAAACTTGGCACTTCGTATCTCATTTTGGCTGTCTATTCCAGATCAGTTTCTTTATCAGATATAGCATAGACCAGTATAATAGCGGATTAGCATTATGATTCAATCTAGCTAAAAATAGCATGGCCTTGTGTTTCATGCAATCCCTTCAAGTGCATGCATGGTAGTGTTATGATGGACATAACTGTCTAGAAGGGGAAGAGCCCTGTGTGGAATGGCAAACAATATTCCAGTTACACAATGAAGCGTTGCAAAGCTGCTTAGACTGGAGAAAAGAGCTAGCCTGCCAAACTACCTGGCTGTTCTACAACATAGCATTTTCAGGAGCTGCCCCTCCCAAACTGGGGCATACAGCTAATTCCCTTGCACAGGCAAAAGTAAGTAGAGGGTTAAGAATGAATACTATCCTCATCACATTCAGAACCGAATGCAAAGCTCATATCTTTGGCTTAGCTTTTCCTCAATAATTCTTTACATCCACCTACTTCCATACAAAAAACCCTCTAGAAACGAAGCTGTTTCTTCTCCTGTCTTCAAAAAAAAGAGAGAGAAATTATTTCTATTTTTTAATCTTCAGGAGGTGCTCAGATACTGTGGTGAGAGGGCATATCGGTAGGTAACTAGGTAGATAGCAGAAGGATGACGAAAATGGTCAAAGACTAACCTAATAGGAGAAAGGAAATCATTTGCCCTGATGGGAGCTCTCTCAGTGAGCACTTTCAGGAAAGCAAGCACACACCCCCCAGATTCTGTGGGAGATCCCCTTTTCTACTTTCCATTTATATGGGGTGAGAATGGATGACCTTTGGCCATATCACTTCTGTCTTCAACCTCCTTGGCTGACAGGTACATCATGGAGCTCAGTCAGAGCGAGACTGCTTCAGGCCCTCTACATTTCTTCTCTAGTTACTACGCAGAACGGTCACTGAGGAATCCTAGCTATACACTCACATACACAAAGATATATATAGTAAAATGCGGGAGAGGGCACCAAATGGAGGAAAAAAGATAGGACCCATTCAGAGATAGATACAATACTCAGAATGCATCCCTTTTGGCAGTACCTATTCCACACCAGCAAAGTATCATTTCTGACCTGCCTCTAACTCAAGTGACACTGGTGTCTGGGCTTCAATGACCTTGTCCTCTTTATGATAGACCATTGCATGGATTTACCATTTTAGAAATAAAAATAGTATTTCCTGTTGTTGGACAGGAACAATTTGTTCCTATCCAATAGATTGTTGGATTTATTTATTTATTTATTTATTTTTCTGCTCCTCTGTCTAACCATCTGTGCTGCTTCGATAACAATAACTCAAGTTGACATTACTCACACTATATAAGATTTTATATAGTTAAATAAATCCCCCGCAGCTGACTTTTCCCTTATGCCATGTAAATTCAAGTGTTTTTAATCTGAACTATACACCTAGGACTAGGGTTAACTTCTTTACCTTCCACCAGATAATGTAAATGTTGCAACCAGATTTGAAATTTGTATTTCAAAAAGACATCTTAATCAGATCATTATTGAATAAAATTAAAACAATTAATATTTCACTTTTGTATGCATGTAAAAACAACTCCCCAATATTTGGAAGGATCCTTGGGTCTCCATATTGCCTGAGCCATTCTAGGTAAAGCCTTTATTCTTGCCATTAATATTTATGCAATTGTACCTGTATCAATATCTATCTGTATCCATTCCTTGCTCCCTGAATTTTTGCAGCTTTGCCTGATCTGTCACATAGAACTTTAGTATACATTTGCTGGATTCTAAATAAATCACTTTATAATGGTACATGTTGCCATTTTCATCCTTTGATGTAACCATCTAAAAAAAAAAGTTGAGAAAGTCAAACACTACTGTACTATATGTACTCTTGTAAATTGTCCCGAAGTATCATTTCCATTATTATCTGGCAGACGCTATGAATGAACATCAGCGATTTCTCTTAAAAATGACAGTAGCTTAACAAATTATGGAACAAGATTTATGTCACAGAGGGGCCAGTTCACTCAAAGTGGGTTGTGTGTCTCCATGTGACTGGAGTTACATGCTTTTTCGTTTAGAAGTCAGACAGTTCTCTGACTGCCCTTTCAGAAAGGACATAGTCTTTAGCTCAGACACATACAAAATTTAAATGGTTATTGTGACGCAATAAGGGATATTGAATGTTCTAATGCTAACTCTGAATGTTCTTGCATTTGATGGCCGATACAAGAATACCCCAGTGTTATGTGGCTTAATGTTCTTAGTCTATTTTTAACTCTGTAGTTTTTTAAAAAAATAATAGACAAGCAATCCTCATAAACATTTGTAAAAAGCTACATGCAGCCAGAATGGGCTAGCTTATAAATGCACACAATATTTATCCAAAAATGTGTTTGAAAGCTAGTAGATCCTGACGGACAGTTCAACAACCAAAACTTGCAATGGGAGTACGTTCTCAGGGTCTTTTATCAACAGACTGTGCATCACAACTTTAATATTCAAACAATTTGCTTCACAGAAATCAAGGAAAGGACCCCGCTGCTAAACAACTCTTACAAAGGCCTTTTTTAGAAATATATTCCAGAAATCAAAAAGCTTTGAACAGTCTAAACAAAAACTGTCTTTATGCTTTTACACAACCCCCTGGGAAGAGGCATTTTCTTCAGGCCTTGTCTACTCAAAAACTTACACCAGTTTAACTGGTAATGTGTTTTTAAACTAATTTAGTTAAACCACTTCAAAACTCAGTGTGGTCACTCTTATTTCAGTTCAAGAGAGGTTTATATAAATTTAATTTAAGTCTATTATTTACCAACTTAATGTACATTGAAATAAGACACTCAAACCGTTTTCATTTTCTCTCCTCAGGTACTAATGCGGACAGTGGACTAGATAATACATCTGAGGGAAGGGAGCAGAAGGAGACTCCACCGATTGGAAGGCATGAGATGCACGGTCCTACGGATGGGGGTTCCACCTATGGGGGATTGAGTCATCTATCTGCAGTCCCAACTGGGAAAACCGAGAAGTGTGTTGCTTGCCAGGAGCTAGGATTCACAATGTGACGGAGAGACTGCCGAGACTCATCAAGCCCTCTGATCGCTTCCCCTTCCTGCTTCTCCACGTGGGCACTAATGATACTGCCAAGAATGACCTTGAGCGGATCACTGCAGACTACGTGGCTCTGGGAAGAAGGATAAAGGAGTTTGAGGCGCAAGTGGTGTTCTCGTCCATCCTCCCTGTGGAAGGAAAAGGCCCAGATAGAAACCGTCGAATCGTGGAGGTCAGTGAATGGTTACACAGATGGTGTCGGAGAGAAGGCTTTGGATTCTTTGACCATGGGATGGTGTTCCAAGAAAAAGGATTGCTAGAGACGGGCTCCACCTAACGGAGAGAGAGAAGAGCACCTTCGCAAACAGGCTGGCTAACTTAGGAGTTAGGAGGGCTTTAAACTAGGTTCACCGGGGGAAGGAGACCAAAGCCCTGAGATAAGTGGGGAAGTGGGATACAAGGAGGAAGCATAAGCAAGACAACGCAAGAGGGGAGGACTCCTGCCTCATACTGAGAAAGCAGGACGATCAGCGAGTTATCTTAAGTGCCTATACACAAAAGCAAGAAGCCTGGGAAACAAGCAGGGAGAACTGGAAGTCCGAGCACAGTCAAGGAATTATGATGTGACTGGAATAACAGAGACTTGGTGGGATAACTCACATGACTGGAGCACTGTCATGGATGGATATAAACTGTTCAGGAAGAACAGGCAGGGCAGAAAAGGTGGGGGAGTTGCATTGTATGTAAGAAGCAACAAAGAGTCCTGTGGCACCTTTAAGACTAACAGATGTATTGGAGCATAAGCTTTCTTGGGTGAATGCCCACTTCGTCGGATGCATGCTCCAATACATCTGTTAGTCTTAAAGGTGCCACAGGACTCTCTGTTGCTTTTTACAGATCCAGACTAACACGGCTACCCCTCTGATACATTGTATGTAAGAGAGCAGTATGACTGCTCAGAGCTCCAGTATGAAACTGCAGAAAAACCTGAAAGTCTCTGGATTAAGTTTAGAAGTGTGAGCAACAAGGGTGATGTCGTGGTGGGAATCTGCTATAGATCACCAGACCAGGGGGATGAGGTGGATGAGGCTTTCTTCAGGCAACTAACGGAAGTTACTAGATCACAGGCCCTGGTTCTCATGGGGTCTGTGCACTGCTGTATTGCTCACCCCGATATCTGCTAGGAGAGCAATACAGCAGTGCACAGACAATCCAGAAAGTTTTTGGAAAGTGTAGGGGACAATTTCCTGGTGCAAGTGCTGGAGGAACCAACTGGGGCAGAACTCTTCTCGACTTGCTGCTCACAGATAGGGAAGAATTAGTAGGGGAAGCAAAAGTGGGTGGGCACCTGGGAGGCAGTGACCATGAGATGGTCGAGTTCAGGATCCTGACACAAGGAAGAAAGCAGAGCAGCAGAATACGGACCCTGGACTTCAGAAAAGCAGATTTTAACTCCCTCAGGGAACTGATGGGCAGGATCCCCTGGGAGAATAACATGAGGGGGAAAGGAGTCCAGGAGAGCTGGCTGTATTTTAAAGAATTCTTATTGAGGCTGCAGGAACAAACCATCCTGATATGTGGAAAGAATAGTAAATATGGCAGGCAACCAGCTTGGCTTAACAGTGAAATCCTTGCTTATCTTAAACGCAAAAAAGAAGCTTACAAGAAGTGGAAGACTGGACAAATGATCAAGGAGGAGTATAAAAATATTGCTCAGGCATGCAGAAGTGAAATCAGGAAGGCCAAATCACACTTGGAGTTGCAGCTAGCAAGGGATGTTAAGAGTAATAAGAAGGGTTTCTTCAGTATGTTAGCAACAAGAAGGTCAGGGAAAGTGTGGGCCCCTTACTGAATGGGGAGGCAACCTAGTGACCGAGGATGTGGAAAAAGCTAACGTACTCAATGATTTTTTCGCCTCTGTCTTCACAAACCAGGTCAGCTCCCAGATTACTGCACCAGGCAGCACAGTATGGGGAGGAGGTGACCAGCCCTTGGTGGAGAAAGAAGTGGTTCAGGACTATTTAGAAAAGCTGGATGAGCACAAGTCCATGGGGCCGGATGCGCTGCATCTGAGGGTGCTAAAGAAGTTGACGGATGTGATTGCAGAGCCATTGGCCATTATCTTTGAAAATTCATGGCAATCAAGAGTCGTCCCGGATGACTGGAAAAAGGCTAATGTAGTGCCCATCTTTAAAAAAGGGAAGAAGGAGGATCCGGGGAACTACAGGCCAGTCAGCCTCACCTCAGTCCCTGGAAAAATCATGGAGCGGGTCCTCAAGGAATCAATTCTGAAGCACTTAGAGGAGAGGAAAGTGATGAGGAACAGTCAGCATAGATTCAGCCAGGGCAAGTCATGTCTGACTAACCTAATTGCCTTCTATGATGAGATAACTGGCTCTGTGGATGAGGGGAAAGCAGTGGACATGTTATTCCTTGACCAGCAAAGCTTTTGATATGGTCTCCCACAGTATTCTTGCCAGCAAGATAAAGAAGTATGGGCTGAATGACTGGCCTATAAGGTGGGTAGAAAGCTGGCTAGATCGTCGAGCTCCACGGGTAGTGATCAATGGCTCCATGTCTAGTTGGCAGCCAGTGTCAAGCAGAATGCCCCAAGGGTCAGTCCGGGGCCGGTTTTGTTCATTAATATCTTCATTAATGATCTGGAGGATGGCATGGATTGCACCCTCAGCAAGTTTGCAGATGACACTAAACTGGGAGGACAAAAACGAGTCCGGTGGCACTTAAAGACTAACAGATGCAACTGAAGAAGTGAGGCTTTTTAGCCACGAAAGCTTATGCCCAAATAAATCTGTTAGTCTTTAAGATGCCCCCGGACTCCTTGTTGTTTTTGTGGATACAGACTAACATGGCTATCCCCTGATACTAAACTGGGAGGAGTGGTAGATATGCTGGAGGGTAGGGATAGGATACAGAGGGACCTAGACAAATTAGAGGAATGGGCCAAAAGAAATCTGATGAGATTCAACAAGGACAAGTGCAGAGTCCTGCACTTAGGAAGGAAGAATCCCATGCACTGCTACAGACTAGGGACTGAATGGCTAGGCAGCAGTTCTGCAGAAAAGGTCTTAGAGGTTACAGTGGACGAGAAGCTGGATATGAGTCAACAGTGTGCCCTTGTTGCCAAGAAGGTTAACAGCATTTTGGGCTGTATAAGTAGATTGCCAGCAGATAGAGGGACGTGATCATTCCCCTCTATTTGGCATTGGTGAGGCCTCATCTGGAGTAGTGTGTCTAGTTTTGGGCCCCACACTACAAGAAGGATGTGGAAAAATTGGAAAGAGTCCAGCGGAGGGCAACAAAAAATTATTAGGGGGCTGGAGCACATAACTTATGAGGAGAGGCTGAGGGAACTGGGATTATTTAGTCTGCAGAAGAGAAGAATGAGGGGGGATTTGATAGCTGCTTTCAACTACCTGACAGGAGGTTCCAAAGAGGATGGATCTAGACTGTTCTCAGTGGTACCTGATGACAGAACAAGGAGTAATGGTCTCAAGTTGCAGTGGGGGAGGTTTAGGTTGGATATTAGGAAAAACTTTTTCACTAGGAGGATGGTGAAGCACTGGAACGGGTTACCTAGGGAGGTGGTAGAATCTCCTTCCTTAGAGGTTTTTAAGGTCAGGCTTGACAAAGCCCTGGCTGGGATGATTTAGTTGGGGATTGGTCCTGCTTTGAGCAGGGGGTTGGACTAGATGACCTCCTGAGGTCCCTTCCAACCCTGATATTCTATGAAACTGAAATGAGTGTCTATCCAGGGCTTTACATTAGTTTAATTAGGGCATGTTTACATGACAAACTTTTGCAGCTGCAAGTTACATCTCGATAAAGCTGCCACAGTTAATACATCACTTTTGCACATGCATACTTGGCTCCCAAACCCCACCCCACCCCCCGCACACACACACACACACACCCCTGCCTGGAGGAGTCCAGGGCCAGCTGCAGCCGTGCCGTGCCTCCCCTCCCAAGATCCCAAGCTGCCTGGAGAAAAGCGTCTCTCAGACTCTCCTCCAGAAGAAGCTTTTGATATGCCCCATACAGGTTCTAGGGTGACTGAGGAGGCAGTATTTGCTACTCAGCTTCCTGGGTTCATCAATAATCTCCCTATTACTGATGAACCCGGGAAGCTGAATAGCACATACCACCTCGTCAGCCACCCCAGAACCTGCATGGGGCATAATAAATCTAAAATTTCCCCCCAAAACCCTGCAACCAGGGGTCCGGCAGCCACAGCAGCACCTATTATACCCACTGCCCATGCTTGTTTCTATTCACGGTGTGATGCACCATGGGTAGGTATCCCAGTGTGCAACTTGCCACTGTCCAGTCTTTTGGAAAGTTTTGGCAATGCATGATATGGCAAAAACGAGTCATGTAGGGATGACTGGGATTGCAGGATCAAGTTCCCATCATGTAACTTTCTCCACCCCATAAGGCCATCTCTATCCCATAATTGTCGGACCTATTTTTAAAATCCCACAAATCCATGCGGGACTTGTGACTGTCCACTATCTCTGACAGAAGCCTGGAGCCTGCATAGGTTTGCACTATTGTCATGAACATTGCAAGCACAGGACGCGGGATCCTCTGGTATTTGCAGAGCTGCAAGAAGAGCTACAGGAAACATGACGATTTCCTGGAGGGCAGGTTGCTGTGAGACATGGTGAGAACCAATTCACGGTTGTTGCTGGCATTCATGGAGCAACTGCAAGTGATGGAGCTCTGTTTCTGGGCCCAAGAAATGAGCACTGATGGTGGGATCGCATCATAATTCAGGCTTCAGATGATGAGCAGTGGCTGCAGAATTTTTGGATGCACAAGGCCACATTTCTGGATTTGTACACTGAACTTGGCCCAGCCCATCAGTGCAGAGACACTAAAATGAGAACTGCACAGACAGTGAAGAGAGTGGCAATCGCACTGTGGAAACTTGCAACACCGGATTACTACCAGTCAGTGGGAAATCATTTTGGAGCTGGAAAATCCACTGTGTGGGCCATTGATCATCTTCTGCTACACAAGACTGTGACTCTCAGCAATGTGCAGGACATAATGGACGGATTTGCAGCAATGGGATTCCCGAGCTGTGCTGGAGAAATAGCACGCATATCCCCATTTTGTTACCAGACCATCTTGCCACAGAGTACGTCAACAGAAAGGGCTATATTTCTATGGTTATGCAAGTGCTGGTGGATCACTGGGGACGTTTCATCAACATCAGTGTTGGCTGGTCAAGGAAGGCGCACGATGCTAGCATCCTTAAGAACGCAGGACTTCAAGCTACATGCAAGAACTTTCTTTCTCGACTAGCAGATTACCATTGGTGACGTTGAAATGCCAATAGTGATCCTGGGGGACCCAGCCAACTTTCTGTGGACAGTCCACAATTTACATACACTGGTGCCATCACTTACTGACAACATTGTCTCCTTTCTGCTGGTGCCATTACATAGAGTAGACTAGTTCACATAAATACAGTAATTACTACTTCTAAGGGCATTCTGCACCAAAAAATGAAAAATTCTGCGCACAATATTTTAAAATTCTGCAAAATATATTTGTCAAATAAATGTGGAGGCTCCAGCATGGCATTGGGGAGCACAGGCCACTGGCTACACAGAGGTGGGAGATCACTGTGCAGCTTCCTGCCCCGGGACACAGACTCAGTGGTGAGGCTGCACCCAACCATGACACAGCGCAAGGACTGGGCCTGCCCCAGAAATACCCCAGGGCCCTGCCCCTCTGTGCCAGGTGCACCAGGTATGGGCAGGCAGGATCAGCAAGGCAGGATCCAAGTGTGGGGGGATCCAAGTGTGGGTTGAGAGGGTTCTTTGTGGAGCAATCTGGGTGCAGACAGCTCAGTGGGGGATCTGGATGTGGGGGGATCTGGATGAACAGGAGTTTGTTCTGGGTGCAACAGTAATGGGACTCTGCAGGGGGGTCCAGATGAAGATGGTTGGGGCTCAGCGGGGGGGTCTGGGTGTGGGGGGTTCTTTGGGGGGTCCAGATGCTGGGGGAGTGGGGCTCAGTGGGGTGGGGATCCAGGTGCAGCTGGTTGGGGCTCAGAGGGGTGGGGATCCAGATGTGGGTGACTGGTCCAGGTGCAGGGGGAATGGAGCTCGGAAGGGAATGTTCTGGGTGAGCGGGCTGAGGCTCGGCAGGAAGGTCTGGGTATGAGGGGGTCTGGATGCCTGGGGGTTGGGCAGATGGGGGAGCAGCTCTCCATATAGTGATCCCTCCCCCTGCAGCTGAGGAGCAATGGGTGCAGGAAGCAGGGGTGGGGGAGTTTGCTGAGCATCCTGCAGCCTGTGGAGAAATCTGGGGGTGGGTCTAACCCAGACCTGGATGCTGTTCAGGTCAAGAGGAAGTCCCGTTCTCCTCAGCCCAGTTGGGACTAGCAGCTGAGCCCAGCACAGGGTAGGAGCCACCAGCCGAGTCTTCCCCAGTCTCACCCCCTACCCTATAGTGATTTACCTCTCTGACGGGTGCCCTAGGAACCAAAAACATACTGCTGGGGAGGGTCGTATGACTTCTCTTGTGGCTTCCCTTTGCTTCCTCGTCAGAAAGTCATTTTTCTGCTAGGAAGCAAAGAAATCTGCGGGGCACATGAATTCTGCACATGTGCAATGGCACAGAATTCCCCCAGGAGTAAGTTACATAGAATAATGCACACAAAAAAACAAAAGAATATGCTTCTCCAAACTGGCACTCTTTCCACCAAAGTTTACTTTCATTTACACTTCTCTGATTCTGGAGCAACGCCATTAAAGCAGAATTTGGCACATGATTACTAGTATCTACTGCACATTACTTTTGTGCTCTGCGAGCTGCACTAGCTTCCAGGTGAACAATATGGTGCTCATTTTGATCTATGAAGCCTTAAATAGTTTGAATTCTTATGAGCTGAGACTGGGTTTTTTCCCCTTTTCCTGACACATGAGTTAATCATAACCCTCGAGGTATACCTCATTTTAACTCACTAATGGAAACAAGCCCAAGTGGAAAACTACAGCATTTGCAATCAACTAAGGCATTCACGCTAACAGCTCCCTGATTTGAACAGGAACTGTGGGCTGGAAGCAAAGCACTCAGAGAAAGGAGGTCTGCCCCCCCCTCTCCTTCTTGATCTGGCAGAATCTGGTTCTTATGACTCTCAGGGCAGGGGCGGTGAGTTGTATGGGCCCATGGTGCCTATGCTCCAGGAATATTCAGAGCACGGGGGCCCAGTTCCCCCAATGTTTGGAGCTGGGTCTCTCCCCTGTCCCTGCCTGCCACCCCTGGGTGATTTAAAAGGGCCCGGGGCCCCTGCCGCCACCACCGGCAGTGCAGCAGGGCTAAAGCGACTTCCTGCTTGCCCACACAACATGCCTCTCCCAGAAGCAGCCAGCTATCAAGGGCTGCACAGGCACGCAGCGGGGAGAGGTGCCTCTCTCCCAACCCCGGGTTGCTGTGGCAAGAGAGGGCTGAGGGGAGTCCTCTCTCCCTGCCGCAGCCCCAGGGCAGCCTGCACCCCAAACACCCCATCCCCAGCCAGAGCCCTCACCCTCCCCGTACTGCAATCCTCTTCCCCAGCCCTGAGCCCCCTCCCACACTCCGAACCCCTCAGCCCCACCCCTGCCACACATTACCTCCATACTCGTGCACACAACAAAATTCATTCCACACATGGATGTAAAAAATTAGAGGGAACATTGGTCACAGACAGGTTAAGTAACTTAATCAGGGCTATGCAGTGAGTTAGCAGCAGTCAGAAACAGAACCTTAGGCTGCTTCCCAATTCACTGTTTCTGAACATTAGACAACCTGCCTCCCTGGGTGACTGAAAGGAATCTTGTCTTTTGTTTTCATTAGCTGGGAGATATCCCATCCTATTTAGACTTTTTTTATTTTATTTTTAAGGGAAATTAAAGTGTGGTTGTTTGCATGCATGTGGTATGAGCATATTCATAAAGTCCACACAGGGAAGGTGCCTGAAAGAAAAATTCTCCAGGTTTAAACAGCCCTATGTTCTACGTATTGTTGAATAAAGTGACCCAGTCTGCTCTGTGTTCTACATTTAACAATTCTGAGAAACTTGAGATTGTCATCTGTAATTTCTTTCATCTGTAATGGTTAAAACTCTGCTTATCAGGAGAGTTGTGTCACAGTCTGGGTTGTCATAACTCTGTTGTGGCAGGAAGGGTTAGCCACCACACCCGCATTAAAATCTAAAGATGGAGTTTTGTAATTGCCTCTGAGGTTGTGATTCAGATTTCAGATAACAATTTCAGTATTAAAATATTCAGCCAGTTCCAAGTTATAGATTTGATTGACTTTGGCGCACTCCTTTAGTTATATCCAAGTGGGCAGTCATCTCTTTAGAATCCACCTTAGAATTTATAAGAAGTGGTTAGTTTTATGACTAATTTGATGATTCAACTCATTAGCTGTCACAGCTCAGGGTTAGCTGCCTGCACCTTTGACCCCTTCTGTGATCTCTCTCTGGCCACACTGTAGGAGTAGGATTTTATATTTGTATTAGAGGTTATAAAGATTGATGGTTATAATAATGTAGTATGTATTAAATGTATTAATGTATTATTTGATTTCATCCTGCCTGCCACCCTTTTTGATTTCAAGGCAGGAATAGACCAGAATAGTCCTTATGGCTGATTATGGTCACCTTTTGTTTTAGGATAAGATTTAATTACAGTATTTGCTATAAGGTCTTGCTTCTTGTATGCATTGCAAACTAAGTTGTATAAGGTTCTTTTGTAATCCCTTTAGTAACCATATAATCCTTTCTAAAATGTTATCCTTTCTGCAAGTCTCTGTAAAATTGTTTGGTGTGAGTAAAGGATGAGTGCATAGTTAAGGATGAGTGTGAAAGCCACCACAAATGTCCAGATGGTCAAGAAAAAGTGAGAGACTTGGAAACACCAGGAGACAATCAGAAAACATCCATTGTATCCAATGCTAAACATGTTAGCAGCATTGATGACCTCAGAGGTGAGGCAGGCACTCCGAAGGTTGTCTATGAGACAACACATAGAAGATAACGATGGGAAGCCCGACAATAACCATCAATGATAACAGCAGAAAACCCCAAGATTAACACCACTTAAGGACTAATGATTACGGGATGACATTGCAAAATGGTTACACCTATAAAGCTGGGGTGTTTTGCCATGGAACTCTGGGTTCAGTCCTGCAAAGCCTCAGAGCATCAGATCGTGACCGACAGAGCCCAGCTCCTCACTCGTGCTCAGTCTACCTGGCCATTAGATTGATTCGAGCTACGACAGACTGGTAACTATAAAGACCATCTGCAAGATTGTGTGTGTGTGTTGTGTAATTGAATGCATATGCTAACTATTGCATTTTCAATAAATGCAGCATATTGCCTATTTCCCTGAAAAAGATCCCATGTGCTTCTTATAATCAGAACAACACCCGCACCAGATTTTAGGCCTTGAACTTTCACCTCTCTGGGGTGGAATCCTGCAATTCTCCCACTCTCAGACCAGGTCTCAGGCTACTGTGCCCTATGTATCAACTGGGATTCCTCAGCAGGACTGACTGGGTTCAAGACCTGAAAGCCTTCCCTTTAGGAGCGCTGATCAGTGTGTGAATACAGTGACCCAAAACAGCCTTTTCCAAGTGAACAGTAGGAACACATCATGACAAGAATAAAGGGCTTTTAACATAAACAGTCTTCAAGCATATCTGTCTTACCTAAAGCATAGGGAGGCCTGGTTTCTCCCAGATAATCCACCTCTAG
Organism: Trachemys scripta elegans; assembly: GCF_013100865.1. NCBI lineage: Eukaryota > Metazoa > Chordata > Testudines > Emydidae > Trachemys > Trachemys scripta. The sequence goes on along the minus strand of NC_048298.1, from coordinate 207,161,350 downwards.
GGGCTGGATGTTCACTCTGCTCCCCAGTGGCAGTCCCTGCCTCTCTCTCTCTCCCTTGTTCTTCAACATTTTATACATATTAATCCACCCCAAAGTTCTTTGTCTCCCTGTGTCTCTTGAACAAGATCAAACCAGTTTAGATGGCCCACTAGGGAGGGCGGAGGTAGCATCTCACAGTTAATAGCCCTGGCTGGGTTCTTGCTGAGGAACTCTTATCTGGGTTATCATCAGTCTTCTTGGACAGTTGACTGACTATCCAGCTATTGAATTAACCCCTTGAAATCAAATAGTAAACCCCACAATAAAAAACAGACATATAATAGTCATAAAATGTTACAGGCAGCTCCTACATCCTTCAAATGGGGATTTAACCTCAATCCCATATTCAGGATAACTCGTTGCTTTAACCTTGATAGTGATTTGATAGTTGTATTGTTTTATTCTTAATTTAATAATATTAATAGGTAGCTTAGCTTTGATTAGAAGTTTTCTTGATTCTATTTTTCTTTTAGTGTTTGAATCAAATGTATAAAGAGATTCTGAGTCACACCCCTTTCAATAAGCAACATGGGTCCAAAATCTTTGAGGACCAGGGAGATACCAGCTGGCCAATCTAAAAGCCTGACCAGCTCCCCTAATTAGTTTTTGATTCTCACATTTCTTATACCTCTTTTTGTACTCTCCTCAGTGATGTAATCCAGCCTACTGCAAGGGCCATATGAAGCTATTATGTTGTTACTACGCTTTGATTTGTGTATGCCGTCTCTCCTCGTCTGTATGGTACCTATATTGACACTGGTCAATTGTGTTAATGATTTTCCCTTGTTCTTTTGAATAGCCTAATTCATTCCAGCCTCTCTTAAAGAAATGTAATGATCTGAAATTCTTAGCTATTCATGTTTGGCCAATTTAGGATGACCAGATAACAAGTGTAAAAAATCGGAATGGAGGTGGGGGTTAATAGGTGCCTATATAAGAAAAAGACCCAAAAATCGGGACTGTCCCTATAAAATCAGGACATCTGGTCACCCTAGGCCAATTACATCTGAAAGTGCTGAAAATTCTCTTTCTGCAGAGTATATCCATTTTTAGCAGTCTTTTTCCTGGAAAAAGGTTTTTATTGTTCTTAACTCAGAATTGCCTTTTTCTATGTTACAAGATCTTCATAACTTCCTAGGATTCCCCAGAGGACAGCTAGATGGAGATGAGCAGTGCCACTACAAAACCCTACATTTTTTAATATGGAGTTGTAAGAAAAATTGTCATGGATTCTTTTCAGAGATTAATAATCCCCACTGAACAATATGCCACTTTACGGTTGCTTAATCTCATAGTATATTTTGCTAATTTATTTTAAGTAGCAATTATTAGCTATAGATTTATTACCAATAGATTATAGGGGAGGGAGGTGGGAGTCACTAGAAAGGTACAATGATTGATGAGCTGTCTACTTATATCATTATCAATTCATGAATGGCCGGATCCTTGGCAATGGAGCTATACCAACCGAGGATCTGTTCTTAACACGTGAAAAACTTTTAACAAAGATGATTTAAATGATGAGACTACATAAAAATTTCTGGAGGTTATTCAATTCCCAAGCTTAAGTGAGGAAGCGTTTTTCCCTCTGGTTAACTAGAGCTCTGTCTAGATCTTCTTGAGAAGTTTCCTTTAACTCTTTAATTTACTGCATATTTTAATGCTCAAAACCATCTTATTTCCTCTGAAAAACTATGGGTCAAATGCTGCCACCTTTACAGATGCTTGAAGAGAGTGGAACTACTCTTTAAGTGTTACCTAGTGTGAGTATATGCAGCACAATCTGGGACTCTAGATTTACGGGATTCAATCCAGAGAATTCCAGGCTCTCTTTTGTTACCAAAGGAAAGCCTGTGAGTTATTGGATTTCTGCTGAGACCAGATAAGTGTGAGGTCATTGTTTGTTTGTTTTTTCTACCTAGCAAGATGTTGGATGAAACCTAAACTTCATTATCTCCTTGGAAATACAAACATGAGCTGATCTCTTGAGGCAAGCTAATTTCATATGAAAACAGTCAGGGAGCAACCTTCTAGATTCAATTAGCTAATAACTCCTAATAGGTATAGGCCTATGGCCTACACCATTCCAATAAGTTCTTGGAATGTACTGAGGAAAACTTTTTGTTCCACACTAGCACTGGAAGGTGTAAATTCCAGTTCAAGGAGACCTATCCCCACTAGCTCTGATCCAGGTAACCCACTAAAAATAGAACAGTAACCGCAGCTGTGCAAGCAGTGGGAAAGGATAGCCAATCCAAGTACCTAGCTAGGGTCTCGGACAGAATCCTACTTGGGACAACTAGCCCCTCCCCCTACTCATGCTGCTGCAGCTACATTCTATTTTTAGTATGCCAGCTCAATCAAAGCTAGTATAGGTATGTCCCCATAAGCTCCTTCCAGCTCCAGTGCAGACATACAGATGGAAGAGCAACATATCACATCTGTTTTAGTTGAATATAGTCCATCTAATACAGTGATTGCATATTTCAGTTTTATACAAACGCTTCACGATCACAGCTTCTAACCACCCTCTCCCCAATCTCCCTCCACAACAGAGACAAAGTAGTGTTTGGAATTAATCTACAGTAAGGAAAGAACCCAACAACTTTTGGCCCTATTGCTCTTTCAAAGGTTTCACCCTTTTGAATGGCCTTCTATAGACCACCAAATCAGGAGGAGGAAGTTGATGAGGCATTTCTAGAGCAAATAACAAATATCTAAAACAAAGACCTGGTAGTAATGAGAGACTTTAACTACACAGACATCTGTTGGAAAAATAATAAGGCAAAACACAAAATTTCCAATAAGTTCTTGGAATATACTGAGGAAAACTTTTTGTTCCGGAAACTGAAGGAAGTAACCAGGGGGATAGCTGTTTTAGACATGATTCCAACTAACAAGCAGGAACTGGTTGAGAATCTGAAGATTGAAGGCAATTTGACTGAAAGTGATCATAAAGTGACAGATTTCATGTTACCGAAGAAAGGGAGAAATGAGAGCAACAGAATAAGGACAATGGACTTCAAAAGAGGAGACTTTAACAGACTCTGAGAATGGATAGGTAAGGTCCCATGGAAATAGAATCTAAGGAAAATGGAAGTTCAGGGGGCTAGCAGTTTCCCAAAGAGACAATATTAAAGACACAACTACAAACTATCATGATGCAAAGGAAAGATAGGAAGAATAATAAAAGGCTCCACTAGGAGTTCTTTAATGACCTGAAAACAAAATAAAAAAAAGTCCTACAAAAAGTGGAAACAAGGAAAAATTGATAAGGATGATTATAAAGGAATAGCACAAGAATGTAGGGACAAAATCCGAAAGGCTAAAGCACAAAATGAGTTACACCTAGCAAGGGACATAAAAGGAAATAAGACGACATTCTATAAATACATTAGGACAGGAGAAAGATGAAGTGAAGTGTAGGTTTGCCACTTAGCAGAGAAGGAGAGCTAATAATCAATGACATCAAAAAGACTGAGGCATTTAATGCCTATTTTGCTTCAGTCTTCACTGAACAGGTAAATTGTGACCAGATACTGAATACAATATCGACAATGTGGAAGCAGAGAAAGAACTGTCATGCATTGCATCCCCTTCCTGTCAGTTCTTTCTCTGCTTCCACAACAACAAGGGGGAAGGAATGTAAGCCAAAATATGCAAAGAACAGGTTAAAGAACATTTAGGTAAGTAATAAGTATTCAAGCCAGCAGGGCCTGATGAAATACACCCAAGGGTAATTAAGGAACAAGCTGAAGCAATCTCAGAATGATTAGCAATTATCTTTGAGAACTTGTGAGGGATGGTGAGGTCCCAGAAGACTGGAGAACGGCAAACATAGTACCTATCTTTAAGAAGGGGAAAAAAAAGAGGACCCAGGGAATTATAGACCAGTCAACTTACCTTTGATACCTGGAAAATTATTGGAACAAATTATTAAGCAATCAATTTGTAAGCACCTAGAAGATAACAGGGTTATAAGCAATAGCCAACATAGATTTGTAAAGAAGAAATCGTGCCAAACCAACCTAATTTTCTTCTTTGACATGATCACTGGCCTAGTGGATGGGGAAGGGGGTTGCCTACATCAGTGGTTCTCAAAGCCAGTCCGCCGCTTGTTCAGGGAAAGCCCCTGGCAGGTCGGGACGGTTTGTTTACCTGCCATGTCTGCAGGTTCGGCCAATCGTGGCTCCCACTGGCCGCGGTTCGCCGCTCCAGGCCAATGGGGGCTACGGGAAGTGGCACTGGCCGAGGGATGTGCTGGCCGCCGCTTCCCATTGCCCCCATCGGCCTTAAGCAGTGAACCACGGCCAGTGGGAGCCGCAACCGGCCAAACCTGTGGACGCAGCAGGTAAATAAACCGGCCCAACCTGCCAGGGGCTTTCCCAGAACAAGCGGTGGACCGGCTTTGAGAACCACTGGTCTACATAATATATCTTGATTTTAGCAAGGCTTTTGACACAGTGCCACATGATATTTTCATAAGCAAACTAGAGAAATGTGGTCTAGATGAAATTACTATAAGATAGATGCAAAACTGATTGAAAGTCCATGCTGAAAGGGTAGTTATAAATGGTTCACTGTCAAACTGCAGGAGGGATGTATCAACTAGTGTCAGGGTTCCCTCCCCACTCTGAACTCTGGGGTACAGATATGGGTACCCACATGAAAGACCCCCTAAACTTATATTCCACCAGCTTAGGTTAAAAACTTCCCCAAGGCACAAATCCCTTTCCTTGTCCTTGGATGGTATTGCTGCCACCACCAAGTTATTTAAACAAACATTCAGGGAGGGGCCACTTGGAGCCCTATCCCCCTCCCCCCTAAAATAGCCGCCCAAACCCCTTTATCCCCTTTCCTGGGGGGACCTTGAGAATAATATACCAAAGTGAGCACAGACCAAATCCCTGGTTTTTAGGGCACTGAAAGTCAATCAGGGTCTTAAAAGAAGAATTTTATTTAAAAAAAAAAGTAAAAGAATCACACCTGCAAAATCAGGATGGAAGATAATTTTACAGGGTAAACAAAAAGATTTAAAACCCAGAGGATTCCCCTCTGACTCTGCTTCCCAGTTACAAAACAGGAATAAAATTACCTCTTAGCATAGGGAAAATTCACAAGCTAAAACAAAAGATAATCTAACGCATTTCTTTGCTATTACTTACAATTTCTGTAATTTTAGATGCATCATTCAGGATCTTTTTAGGAGATGTTTTTTCCTGCCCTGGTCCCTCTCTCTGTCCGAGAGGGCACACACAAAGAGAGCACAAACCAAACACCCCAGATTTGAAAGTATCTTCTTTCCCTATTGGTCCTTCTGGTCAGGTGCCAACTAGGTTAATTGAACTGATTAACCCCTTACAGGTAAGTGTTTCTGTACCTCTGGCCAAGAGGGATTTTATATTACTGCATACATAAAGGTTGTTACCCTTCCCTTTATATTTATGACAACTGGGGTCCCACAGGTGTCTGTCCTGGATACACTACTATTCAATATTCATATTTTAATAAATGAATTGGATAATAGAGTGGAAAGTATGCTTATAAAATTTACAGATGACATGAGGCTGGGAGGGGCTGCTAGCACTTTGGAGGACAGGAGTAGAATTCAAATGACCTTGACAAATCACAAAATTGGTCTGAAATCAACAAGATGTAATTCAATAAAGGCAAGTGCAAAGTACTACACTTAAGAAGGAAAAATCAAATGTACAAATACAAAAATGGGGAATAACTGACTAGTCGGTACTTCTAATGAAAAGGATGTGTCGTTATAGTAGATCACAAACTGAAAAAGCCAAGTGGCACTTATACAATTGATCTAAACGTGCCTAAAAAGCCTAAATAATAAGTAAGGCTAAGATTTTGTCACGGGTATTTTTAGTAAAAGTCATGGACAGGTCACAGGCAGTAAACAAAAGTTCACAGAAGCCTGTGCCCTGACCCTAACTTTTACTAAAAATAACTGTGACAAAACGGGGAAGGAGGACTCCAGCACTCACCGCTGCCGCAGCTTCAGGGTCCCCCAGGTGCCCACCGCAGCTCGGAGATCCAAGGTCCCCTGCTGCCTACAGTGGATGAAAGCATTGCCTGCCGCTCTGCTGCCCTTGACGGCTGGGCACTATGGGGGGCCCCCTGCCACCCTCGAGGGCTGGGAGCTCTGAGGCTGGTGACTCTGAGCTGCAGGGCTCCCCTGCCACCCACACCGGCTGGGAGCTGTGGGGGCCCCCAAGCTCTAAGGCCAGTGGCTTGGAGCTGAAGGGGTCCCACCCATGGGGGCTGGAAGCTGTGGGGGTTCCCTGCTCCGGCTCAGAGCTCCAGGGCCAGCAGCTGGGAGTTGTGGGGAACCCTGCCGCCTGCAGTGGCTTAGAGCTCCGGGACCCCCGCTGGCTGACAGCTCCAGCCCCACGGCCCCAGGGCTGAAGCAGAAAACGTCACAGAGGTCTCTGGAAATCACAGATTCCATGACTTCCATGACATAATCTTAGCCTTAATAATAAGCACTTTACTACATCCAGATAGTAACAAAACATTTATAAGCATTTGATTATGATACTTACAAACGGGCTACACCCAGGGGTGCTTAGACCCATATGGGTTGGCTACAATATGGTCAGGCAGATATTCGCAATGAACACTTCAAGAGTTTAGTTTTTTATACTCTCAACAAACAAGTGATGCCATTGCCAAGTACTGACTTCAGCTAAAAGCCAATTTGAGACAGTTCACCCTTATTTCCAGTCTTATTCCAGATAAGATTTACAACCTCCTTTCCTCCCAAGCCCTTTCCTCCCATCCCGCTTGCTGTCCAACATTTATTCCATTGCACCTGTATTCACATAGGTATTAACACTGGTATGTGGGTTAGGAATATCCTTGTTGGCTCATTTTAAGACAAATTCTCTTTCTGTTATTTAAAAACCAACTGCAGTCATCCCTATAGGTCAGAGGCCTGCTTTTTAAAAACTTTCCCTTATCTCATTAGTTATTCTTTGAACCAGACATCCTCCCTACTTCATTCCTTCTGGCCTTATAACTTATTACTTTCAAGGCCTTCCTTCTATTTGCTAATCAGGTCTTTTCTTTACAACACATATATGTCTCCTGAACCAAACTTAAGCTAACTCTAATTCTTTAATTCCATATTTATCCTACAGTAGAACAAGTAATCAGATTGATCAGCAGCAAGAGAGATTTAGGGTAGAAGATATTAGGAAAAACTTTCTACCTATAAGGATAGTTAAGCACTGGAATAGGCTTTCAAGGGAGGCTGTGGAATCACCATCATTGGATGTGTTTATGAACAGGTTGGCAAACACCTGTCAGAGATCATCTAGGCTTACTTGGTCCTGCACTAGATGACCTCTCTTGGTCTCTTCCAGCCCTAAATATCTATGATTCTATTACAACAGTTGACAGGGAAAGAGCTTGCCATTGCATTAGGACAGCTGTACAACTCTCAGACAAGGCTCAGTGGAGTCCCCTACTGTCATTTTCAAAAGCTTGACCAATGTACTGTATGGCAATCTGATCAGGCAGAGTAAATCAGTAATTCCATTCTGCAGCAAGGTTAGGGCCAAATGGCTGAGGCATTTTATATTCTCTGAAGGAGAGCAGTTTCCTATAGAAACTCCAATGTGTCTGAAGAATACATGAAGCTCATCCATGGGTCAGTAGCCACAGGGCTATTGGGTTGAAATGAGCCATCCAATTTCACAGCCAACTTAGAAAATAGTGATGACACTGGGTACCACTATAATGAATTCGGACTGAACAGTGTAAAAGCTGCAAATTCTTATTGTTCTCACAAGAAGACATTGGCCTCTGGAAGACAAACTGCAGCAACATATCAGAGAAGCAATTTTTTAGTTACAAATGTGAAACCAAATTTCTTGCCAGATTTACCTCGGGTCATTAGCTGAATTATAATACTTCTGCTCTTCACAACTGATTCCCACTTTAATTTGATTTTGAGCACCTGATTAAATTTACCTTCTATGCAGAAACAGACATTTAATTTAGCTCCAGTTCTGTATTGTGCTCACACTGCAATGCCATTTTCATAGAAGCAGCTATAGTTAAAGAGTAATTCTCTCTCCAGCAACAATATATAGGTTGGCTTGGAAGGATAAGATTTTTATTGGTAAATGTCAGTAAACATCGATTTCATCATACACACACAAACCGATAAAAAATATTTCCATCGATAAATGAAATTTACAGAAAGGCAAAGTAAGAAAAATACTGCTTGCGAACTTTTTACAGTTTGATTTAAGGACATTTATTTTGTATATTTTGACATGTGATGTTGACAATTTGTATTTTAATGGTTATAAGCTGTAGTGGGGTGATTACCCCGCTCCTGCCTGGAAGGGCTTAAAACAGCCCTGGCATAGGGCTGCAGCTCTAAAAGTTGGGCTGACTGGGGAAGTAGCCACAGCTGGGTCACGCCCCAATCAGGCCACAGCTGGCCGGTATAAAAAGGCTGGGAGCCAGGGGCCAAGGAGTCTCTCTTTGCCTTCAGAGGAAGAAGGGCCTGGCTGCAGCAAGCTAGACACAGGATACCTGAGTGGAGCAGGGCTGGGGAAAGGATGAGGAGCTGGGGAGCTCCAGCCTGGATAGCCCCAGGCTGTGGCCTAGTAGGAGGCCAAGGGGTACTGGGGGTTGCAGAGGGCGGCCCATGAGTAGGCCAAGGCAGCAGGCCCAAACCCAACCTTACCTGTGATGAGTGGCCTATACTGCAGTCTGCCCCAGGGAGCGGGGGCTAGTTGGTGACTGGCAGTGGCCTTATTCTGAGGTGAGGTAGGGATAGTGGGTGGGGGTTCCCTGGGGAGGGATGACCCTAAGACTGAGGGGTGTACTGCCAGGGGGCAGCACCCCAGATAAAAGGGCACCGGATTCTGGGAGGGACACGGGGGCAAGAGGACAGGCAGATCACTGGCCTGCAGAGGGTGCTCTAGGATACTGGAAGAGCTAATTCCCAGAAGTCACCAGCAGGAGGCGCCGCAGGGGTGAGTCTGCTCCTCTACATAAGCCTTAACTTTTTGAATCTCAATGTCTGTCATTAAATAAGGAGTTTCTGACCCCCTCTCTTATCTGCCTCTCCATAATTTCCCTCAAACTGTGAAAATTTAAATTAATAAAAATTAAAAAACACAATTAAAAATAATCATCAATATTATCTGTCAAAAATGTAAGAAAAATAAAAAACAAATCCTGCCAAGCCTATATATGTTTGTTATTACACCCATCTGCTGTTTTGCTCAAGCTCAGATTTGTTAAGAGCTGGAGAATAAAAAATAAATAGGTGCCCCATTAAACATGTAGCAATAAACCATTAAAAACCTCCTGCAAACTGTAGCTTTATAAACCGAATGTCCCCAAATAACCAGTGTGAGGGAGTGCTTAGCACAACTTACCTTCGCTGGTTTACACTTTCCACTATGTGTGAACCCACTACAGAATGTTATTCAACTTCCCCGGCATGCTTTTTGTTCTTGATGTCACAATCCTACTGAGGTTGGATCCAACATCTGAGGGTAAGGTACACCTGGTTTTGCTATAATATTGCACCAGGTTTTTTTCATTTATTTAGGACATTCTGTGTTGCTGGATCAATTTGTCATTTGGACAGAACATTGCCACCTCTGGGACAGCCATCGGACAATCAGAGCCACTTAGTCTACTGAGGGTATTTCTACACAGGGATAAAAGACACGTAGCACTGCTGCGGCTGGCCCAGGTCAGCTGACCCAGGCTTGTGGAAGTCAGGCATTGGGGCTAAAAATTGTTGGGTAGACATCTGCGGATCCTCTACCCTTACAAGATCCCAGAGCTTGGGCTCCAGCCTGAGCCCAAATGTCTACACCGTGATTTTTCAGAACCTGAGCCCCACAAGCCCAAGTCAGCTGACCTGTACCTGCTGCACGTTTTTTATCCCTGTGTAACAGAGCCGGCACCAGCAAACCGTGCTGGGGTGGGGGGCAGCCAAAACATTTTTTGCTTGGGGTGGCAAAAAACCTACAGCCGGCCCTGCTGTGTAGGCATACCCTAAAAATGTCTGGGGTCTTTTGCATCTTCCTCCCTGCCGCAAGTCTCCCAAACTGATGCTTTCCATCTCTGTTTTGAGATGGAAGGGAGGGATAACTCAATGGTTTGAGCATTGGCCTGCTAAACCCAGGGTTGTGAGTTCAATACTTGAGGGGGCCACTTGGGGATCTGGGGCAAAATCAGTACTTGGGCCTGCTAGTGAAGGCAGGGGGCTGGACTCAATGACCTTTCAAGGTCCCTTCTGGTTCTAGGAGATAGGATATCTCTCCATTTAAAAAAAAAAAAAAAAAAAGAAGCTGCCTATTATGTTGAACTCTACTACTGCTGAAATTTTCTTTAAATAACTTCAGTGTGATGTACCATCTGGTACTAAGTTACTCTCCGTAAAATTAATTTTGCAAATGTAAGCTCTACCACTTGTCAATTTAACTTACCATTCTGTTAACTGACTCATTCTTTTTAGCCTCAAATTTCTCATTAAATATCTTCCAAAGTCTTAGGGATGCTTAGCTTGAGCGACTTGCTGCCTCAGCTTCTCAGTATAAAATGAAATTCTTAGACGTGCAAAGGCAAAACAAAGAGCCACTAGTATCTTAAGTAGCATTTTACATATATAAAATCCTATCAGTAAAATAATTCAATTAAAGAGCTAATTAGAAAACACTCACACTGCCCCAAAACTACCCTGCGTAGATAGATCTAGCAGCTGCAGCATAGTATGCACAGAGTTTCACAACACTATAGACAAAGGGTTGCTTTCCAGGACCCATCCAACAGCAAGAGAAGGTGTGGGAGTTAATGAGAAAAGAAAGTTCCCAAGTGAGAAACTGGGAAAGAGCCCATATTCTGAGGCCCAGGAGGTCTGCCATTAAAATTTAAGATCCAAGTCCTGCAGTGAGCTCTGTGTAGATGGAGCTGTGCACCCATGCACTCATCAAAAGCTCACTGCAGGATGTGGGCCTAAAAATTTCCTTTCTGTGAATACAGATCATGTGTATTATGTCAATATGAGTTCAACATTCTGTATAATAGAGCCACAAAGTCCCACTATGGAAAGGGAACTATTACCTCTCACTTTGTCCACTAAAAAAAATAAATTAAAAAAATTAACAGTAGAGACAAGATCAATTTTTTAAAAAAAAAACCTCAAATGCAAAACCACCAATCAGATGCTGTTTTCCATCCTAGCTACATAGCACTTAAAGATTTCATTTCAAATTCAAAGCTTTGGGCCAGATCCTCAGCTAGAGTAAATTAGTGTAAATCAATTGACTTCACTGGAGCTAGGATGAGTTCTCAGTTAATTATTCTATCCTTATTTCAAAATTTTACCACATTAACATTTCCTGTCTGTATGTAACACATCTTGAGCAAACAGTGCATACAAGGAGTTGATATTTCACTGCACTATGGACCAGTTTCAATACTTAATCTTCAGAAAAGAAGAAAAAATCAAATCAATGCTTGGACTGCAATTCCAGCCACATTAGGACAATTACTTATAGGGTGTATAGCGTGGAAGAGTATTTTTCAGGTAATTAAACACTGATAAACAAGGTAAAGTTTCCAGCTCAGTAGGCTTCATTATAGCTTTTGGTTTTCATTGTGTTTCATTGCATACCATATTTTAGCAACAGCTGACACCAATCATATTCTGAGACCTGGTTTCTCTTCATTTATTTGTCTTTTTTCCCCTCCATTTTCTTTTTCTTGGCATTTTGATTTAACTTTTCATAGTCCATTGTTACTATAATAATCCCAGTCCTGTACTGAGCCTCTTGAGACATCTGACCAGAAAAGAAACACATGCTAGGTGGAATGGGATTAGAATCATTGGTGACTCTTCCTGGTTGCGTTCTGTATATAGCTATGATTCTGTGAAAATGACTGTGGGGTGTGAACAACAGCATCAGGGATGATGGGGGTTGCAGGGAGCAGCCTGGGGAATCTGAGAAGGGGCCCTGAAGGAACAAGAGACAGTCAAAGAGACCCCACGAAGGAGAGTGAGGGGAGCAGAAGGGAGGGGCCGAGCTGTGGGAGTCCAGTGACACCCCCCCACCCCCATACTGTCCTGAGCCTAGCCATGCAATGGCTGGCAGAGTCTCAGCAGCCCCTGTATCCAGGGAGAAAGCAAGTCCTGCAGCTGGTTCTGCAGAAGCTTGTCCAGTCCAGTCCTGAGGCAAAGACCTCTATGAGCTGGGCACAGCTCAGGTAATGGCAGCCCCATCTTGCAGCAGGCAGGGGAGTCCAGAGCTCAGAAGAGGACAGTTTGTTTGTGGTTTTTTTTTTTTTTTTTTTTTTTTTGGTGGTCTCTTTTTTTTTCTCCTTTTCAGTCAACCATTGACATGGGGCGGGGGGTGAAGGAGGAGTGGACCATTCCCCCAGTAGGACTCAGCCAGTGTATTCACCTGTTTAGGACCTGGATCTTCTCCATTCACTAAAACCAACTGGGGAATATCTAGTGACCTTTCAAACCACCATCTCTGTTGTAGAGGAAGATTTGGGGGTTGCACAAAAAAGAAGAAAAGAGGGGCACGTGTGAACACTGCTGTTATAATTTGTGTGGAACTCCAAGTGAAGTTATAACTTGGTGGGTGGGGCATTATCCTCCTCACACAGCCTTTCTGGGGCTGTCAAACCAAAGAGCTGAGTTTCACCACTCCACAAAAGGGACTATTACCATTTAAAGTTGGGGGGGGGGCTTCTATACATATAGAGTAAATAGTTTAGTTTGCCTTTTCATTCGGGTGTAGGAAGTAGTGTTAGAATTCGTTTAGTCTATTTTAAAACCTTTCAGCTGCTTAGTATATTTTGAAACCCGCTAACAAGTTTTCTCCTGTTCCTGAGAAAGATAAATCTGTTTTACTTGATTTGGTGTTTTGTGTGTGTGTGTGCCCTTTTTAACAGTTTAATTAAGACACCCTTACCAGCATAGTAGCTTTATGTTACTTATTTGGAATTTAGTAACTAGGTGGGAGCACTTCACCTCACAGATGGATCCGACACAGGTCAGAGGAACAAGCATGGAGGAAGTATCCTGATGAGAGAGGGCAACGCAATTTGGAAGCTTCCTCACCATAGTCTCCAGTGTTCAGGCTCAGTCCTGGGAACTCAGAAGCAGCTGTGATGTCCCTCAAGTAGGGTTGCCAACCCTCCAGGATTGGCCTGGAGTCTCCAGGAATTAAAGATTAATCTTTAATTAAAGATTATGTCATATGATTAAATCTCCAGGATGACGTCCAACCAAAATTGGCAACCCTACCCTCAAGAGGGAAGGTAATTGGTTTGCAGTCTTAAACCCAATCCCAGAGTATTTTGGGTACCCAGTAGGAAAGACCCTGCTGGAGTAGCGTCAGCGTGTCACTAGACAGATGAGGGGAAAGGAAGTCCTCTAGAGTTACTAATGTCCCACCTGTTCCCCTAGGTGGGGAACCATGGCTAGCCTGGTTCTCTGGGTAATGCCTGGGGCAGCGAGAGATGGGTAGCTTCTCATCCCACTGGGATAATTTAGGGTGAGGTAGGGTCCCATTTTACCATGCTCCTTCCCCTAATCCTGTTACATCTCATATGGAAACCTCTGTTGATTTTTTGAGGGGGTGGGAGCACGGGAGTATTTTCCTTAATCTGAAATAAAAGTCATCTAGATAGCTGTCTAGGCAATGGATTCTCCTAGGGGGGAAACAAACTTGTACAGAGCTAGTATTGACAGAGTTACAGCTACTTCTCTTCCTTGCCTCCTCCCAACAATAAAGACTCAACTGCTCTCATTAGAAGGTGCATCCCAACCTACCTCATTCTTAAAGCAATCAATTTCCAGGAGCTCACTGTAATCATATCATCAGCAAAGCCCTCATTGGGGATCAACGTAGGAGCACTGAGATCAGAATTTGAATGTGTTGAAGAATGCTTGACTGTAATGAGCCACCACTTTAATAAATAATTTGCTAAATATAAACATTCATGTGGTGCACTGTTAAATACATGTACCAAAGTAACAAGTCAGATGGGAACAGTGGGTAACTTGCGATGTACACTGCTTCTATCAGCAGGGGAATAAAACCCAATAACTTGAGGTACAGTCAAGCCTGATTAATGTCAATATCAATTTGCTACATAAATTTGAGACTTTACCTAAGGTTTTCCAATAAGTGAACTGATCTTCCAGATGCTGAAAACGAAATCACTGAAGCAGAGGCATTTTTTAAATAAACTTTTAGCTCAATAGTGAAATTATTATTCTAGTCTGCTCATAATGTTGCTCCATATAAAAATCACACACCAAAACTGAAAACATGGCACGCCTCTGTCAAGTGGTAGCAGATGAAGAGCACCTTGCATGTGGGTTTACTACTGAGTCAGAAGAGTGATGCAGAGTGAGGGTTTTTTCTTAGTGTAACTTCTTTTACACTGAACAGAGATGGTCAAACACTACACAGGCAATCTCTTCTTTCAGAAATCTCATCCAAAACACCAATGCCCAGTTCCCAGGAAGCAACTCTGCCCCAGGAATTGACTCTAGTTACAGAAGCTAAGGCAGAGAACAAATTCTTTCACTGTTTGCAGTGGTTCCCCCCAAAAGGAAAAACACCACAAAACTAACACTGCATTTCTCAAAGACAGCACTCACAATACTGAAGCCAGGTCCGCATTAAAGTTAATTTGACACAGCTATATCGCTCAGGAGTGTGAAAAATCTGCCTGTTCAGAGGGAAAAGAAGAAGAGTGCCTTTTGAATTGAGAGAAAGGGCATATGAGAGAGCATGGATGGGCTGGTTCAAACTGGAATGCTCCTCTATAGCCCAGAAGAAACCTTAGATGGACTATCTGATTCTCCGGGGACTGTGACACCAACCTTGCAATCTGGTGGAATGGGAGTTGATATGATGTTTATTCAGTCTAGATTTTGCCATTGGAAAAATGCACTCGCAAGGCAAACGTTTAATCAAACATGAAAACTGCTGAGTCCACTGATTGGACTGCAACAAGGAAAAGAGAAGCTACAGGTAATGTTTTGTTATTTCTACATTTTTATGACAATCGTGTTCCAGAAACCCCAAGAGGGCATAAGGGTCTGACCAGCACAGAATATGCAATTGAATCAATTGGTTGTATACAATATTATTGTGTATAAATATATGTCAAATAAGGTCTCATGAAAACTTGGCATGTTCTGAACCTGGTGGTCATTATGAGATAGTGGTGGTAGTCATCACCACCTGTCCTTTCCTTGCATAATTTGTTTCACTATCAGATTTCCCTCAAGTGAGGCTGCACTGAGTTGTAATGCCATAACCAGGTTTTATTATTAAACCAAGCATTCTCTTTTCCCTTTTTACTGAATTTTAGGTTTAGTACCTTTACTACACCAGCCTGCTTAATTATTTTATTTTACTATTTTGTAAAGTTTAACACTTGGCATAAAAAAAATTTTAACTTCTTACTTTTTTAAAAAAATTACTTACTTATTTTTCGACGTGACACAGTTTTAGCAGATTTCTTTTAGTGGCTTTGTTTTTCTGCTTTTTATGCACTTATTTTTTAGCTAATTACTTTTTTTTGGTTGCCCATGGGTTTTTATTTTAAAATTGTAATGACATTTAACACGTGTTTGCTATTCTCTACCAAGCATTCTTGTACACAAAGTATTTAAAATGCCTTTAAAATTTTCTTTTAAAATACCTTGTTAGACTGCATGGCAAGTACCTTATATATCTCTCTTTGCTTTTTTAGGCCCCCAATTTTATTTATTTATTTATTTTTATAAATTTTTTTAGATAACGGTTAACTTTTTTACTGTTGTTAAACAGGGCTCCTAACGTTCAGGATTAGTTTTTGCAACAAGTTTTTTGCTTCTTTGTTTTGCATTTTTTATTTAGCACTATTTGTTGGAGTTCCTTTTGTACCCAGCCTCAGTCTTCTCCTAATACTTCCCTGAGGAGTCCATAGAGACCTCATTTAGATCTAGTCCACTCCCCAGTGCTCTGGAAACCTTCTCAAGTTTACATTTAGATATTGCTAAACCGCTGGGTTGCGATCCTTGACAGTAAAGCTAAACATATAAGAAACTATACATTACCTGCCCAAGATGAATGGACTCTGATCATTATGTTCGGGTTCTCCCAAACCTCTTCCACTTGGTTCCCCAAGAACTCAGTTTGACTCCAGTCTTGTTACTCAAACTCCTTTATATGGCATACAGTAAAGCTACACAGCGTTGATTAGACTCAAATGTACAGGGTTGGTAGAGAGTATACCACCCATCCAAAGTTACAATGAAACTCCCTTTCTTTATATACCTTTACACATTACATTACTTTACTTTCACTATATATTGCATTACAGGTTTGAAATTGGCTTGGTTACTTTGTAGGAACCAACCCCAGTACAGCATGCTTTGTCCCTGAGCAGACTAGAATAATTATTTCAATGTAGGAAATTTGTCCATTGTTTTACGCTACACTAATAGCAAAAGCCACGGAGAGACTTATTGGAGTAGCCCAATTTCGTGGCCTCACAACAAATTTTGAAAGACCTCCATGAACTGGGTCTCAATGAACGCGACTTTACTTTAGGTTCTTACCTTGAGGGAACCAATGTTATGTCAGGGTGCAAAAGAGGTGTACAAATGCATTTACACCAGAATTTAAACAAGCAAATACCTTACAAGCACTGCTTGAATCACCAGTTCCATCTGTCAAGTATCAGAGGGGTAGCCGTATTAGTCTGAATCTGTACAGACGTGTACCCAGAAGCCTCCTGCTACAAGACAGGCCCAAAAAAAGAAACCAACTGAACTCCACTGGCCATCACCTACAGTCCTCAGCTTAAACCTCTCCAACACATCATCAGTGATCTACAATCCATCCTGGACAATTATCCCTCACTTTCACAGACCTTGGGAGGCAGGCCAGTCCTCTCCCACAGACAACCCGCCAACCTTAAGCATAGTCTCACCAGCAACCACACACCGCACCATAACAACTCCAACTCAGGAACCAATCCATGCAACAAACCTCGATGCCAACTCTGCCCACATATCTACACCAGCAACACCATCACAGGACCTAACCAGATCAGCTACATCATGACCGGCTCATTCACCTGCACGTCCACCAATGTTATATATGCCATCATGTGCCAGCAATGCCCCTCTATGTACATTGGCCAAACTGGACAGTCACTACGCAAGAGGATAAATGGACCCAAATCAGATATCAGGAATGGCAATATACAAAAACCTGTAGGAGAACACTTCAACCTCCCTGGCCACACAATAGCAGATGTAAAGGTAGCCATCTTACAGCAAAAAAACTTCAGGACCAGACTCCAAAGAGAAACTGCTGAGCTCCAATTCATTTGCAAATTTGACACCATCAGATCAGGATTAAACAGACTGTGAATGGCTATCCAACTACAGAAGCAGTTTCTCCTCCCTTGGTGTTCACACCTCAACTGCTAGCAGAGCACCTCACCTCCCCTGATTGAACTAACCTTGTTATCTCCATACTGATTTATACCTGCCTCTGGAAATTTCCATTACTTGCATCTGAAGAAGTGAGGTTCTTACCCACGAAAGCTTATGCTCCCAATACCTGGTGACAGAGGACCCTCTGTTGCTTTTTACAGTTCCATCTGGTGGTTATTCATGTGTGAGAAGAACTCAGTAGTGGCAGATGTTTTCTCAGTTATAAGTCTCTATACAAGCGAGCCTCATCTTACGCGGGGGTTCCGTTCTGCGGTTAGCGCGTGAAGCGAAAACCGCGTATAGTCAATATTACATTGAGTTGAATGGTGGGCGGAATCGCCCGCACTACAGGCACAGTATTAAAATTGTTATATTTATTTATTTATTTTGTTTTTGCCGACCGCGTAAAGCTGAAATCGCGCATGTTACATGTGCGTAAGATGCGACAGACTTGTACGAATTTTTTCCCAGGCATGAAGTGAGTGTGCTGTACAAAGGCCAGCATCTGCAAACACTCAGAGAAACAAGATAAACTGGTCACCTGAAAACCTAGGAAATAATCCTCAATAATTTGGAAGAGATTCAGAGTATTCTGTCAAACTTTGCCATATCCAGTCACAATCTGCTCAATGAATCAAGAGGGCTGTTGGAAGTTGCAAAAACATCTGAATTCTTGTTCTTAGCTGAGGTTATGAGAATGATTTTGAAAGTTTTGCTCTTGTTCACAATTATCTTCAAAAGGAAATAATGCACCTTGCTAAAGGAGTTGAATTGATTGCTATGACCTCTGAAGAACTTCAACAAAAGACACTTTTGAAAGTTTTTTCTCAGATTTTGTCCAGGCACCCTGTTTTGAAAGATGCATGTAATGAAGCATCAACATTAAATTGTGCCACCAAAAGAGCCAAGGTATTTCCCCAAAGTTTCAAGATTCTAGGTTTCAACTTTCAAGAGTCACAGAGCACTTAGCAGGATTCCAAAGTGCAAATGAGCATAAGCAGTCCCAGATTTATCATGAACAGATTGATGAAACCAGTGGTGAATTGCAAAGGAGATTTTTCTGAGAATAACTCCAAGTTATATAAAAGCTTGTCAGCAATCTATTCTACCAGCTCTTCAGACTTCTTGAAATTGGAATCATCGCACGCTTTGATTGACTTGCTTGGATTAGATATGAAGAAGGTGAAAGTTGAAATGGCTGAATTTAAGCCACTGATAGATAAGAGACATTGCAAAGAATTTGAAGATGTTCTAAATGCTGCAAAGGAATTAAAGGAGGCTTTCCCGTATATTTTTCCTATATAGTGGTCTTGTTATTCAGAACATCAACTGCAGGTGGTAAGAATTCCTTTTCTTGTTTGAAAAGAATATTATCACACTTAAGGATGAGCATGATCCATACAAAAAGGGGGGTGGGGGACCCTATATCTCCTGTCATAGGAAAGTGATTTGACCTCAAAACAGAAACTGGATGTCTTTGAGGAAGAATTCAGACACTATTATCAGATTTCAGCTTTAGTTGCATGAACAGTCTATACTTTACACAGCACTTTCGTGTGAAGAGCTATACTTTTATATTTCTGAATCTTTGAACATTTTGAATGCTTGAATATTTGTTATACTGAACAATCACATAAATAGGAATCTTATTTTTTTCTTATTTCACAAGAACAAAGTTTTTAAAAAGGCTTCTGACTGAGACTGCATGTTTCACTCAGTCTATGAACTCCTGAAGGCCACGCACAACTGCCCCTCTCGTCACACAGGCTGCTCCCCGCGTTGATGTCCTGGCTATGGAACTGGATTTAGCTCTATGCATTCAGACAGGCCACAATACCATATTGAACAGAGACACTGATTCACACACAATAGTCTTAAAAATAATATACACTTTTCCCAGTTTGTCACAGCATGTACATAACGGTGGCTCAAGCTTTATTGGGGGCTATCTTGTCATGAAAAATATGACCTCCTAATTCACAGTATCCTAAATATAAACAGAACTGCATAAAGGGGGGTTCAAAACAGTTCCAGTGGAACCAGGCCTTGGCCTGTCAAGGGTCCTTAAAGGGCTATGGGCTTTGGGAGCAGGGATGATTGTTTGGGGGGGGTATACTTCTAATTTTTTTTTTCTTCTGTCACAAGGCCTTAGCCTTCTCTATTTAGTGCATCCTGAATGGTGTGTTCAGAGTCCTGTTTAGTGCTTTGTAGATTTCATTGGCATCCACACGAAAACAGGGAAGGGTATTATGGAGGCTGTTTTGGAGAAGCGAAAAAAGATGGTTTAGATGTGGCTGATTGCAGAGGACAATGCTATGAGAACTAACTAACATGGCTGCACCATACAGTGATGTTCAAAATTGAATTCATCAGGTAAATCAGTATGCACCCTTCATCCCATATGCTATCCACTCACTGAATCTTGTTGGAGAGGCTGCTGCAATGTGGTTCTACTTTTTTCTTTTTTTTTTTTTTTAACTGTTTTAACACTGTATACCCCGTTTTCTGTTTCTACTCGTGGTTGGGATGTGTTGAAAAAGCATATTAGCATGACATTAAAATGCCGAAGTACGACAAAATGGTCAGCAAGGGTAGAGGCAATTCATCCACTACAAAATCAGGTTGAGGGCATTCTTGATGCTTTAGATGAGATCAAGGTTTCACATTATTTTATGCCAGAAATTAAGTCAAAAGCCAATAGCTTACAAACAAACATTTCAGAGTTTTCATTTCTTGTTTTGGTCAAGGTGTGGTATATTTTCTTATAAAAAATTAACACAGTGAACAAAAAATTGCAGAGTTCAGATCCTGACATTCAAATGGCTCATGGTTTAATTGGTGGCCTTCAAGACGCTTTGTCAGAATTAGTCTGCAAGGTTCATTGCACATAAGAAGGCTGCTTCTACACAGGCTGAAATGTTAGGAATATCCACACCGTTCAAAGAGAAATGAGTTTGAAGGAGGCAAGTCATGCCAGGTAAACTGATGAAAGGTCATCAATCCTGAAGAGTTCTTGAATGTGAGGTTTTCAACCTCATCTTAGGCTCAGTACTAACACAATTGGATAATAGGATGCATAAGTACAATGGAGTCAGAGAAAGGATTGCTTTTTTGATGGGCAAGAAACTGAAGTCTCATCAGCGAAGGCATGCTCGAAACCTAGGAAGCGGCTACCCCGAGGATTTAAACTCAGAGTTTTGAGTGTAAGACCAAACTCTTTGCCAGTTTTTACAAGAAAATCTTTGAAAGTAACTTCAACTCAAAGGTGCCTATTGATCTCCTTAACTATATTCACAAGATGTCGTTGGATGTGAATTTCCCTAACACAGAAACAGCACTGTTTATTTTTTGCTGTCTTGCTGTAATCACAGCAGTTAATGAGAGACAGCAAACTAAAATTACCTACGAGTGTCTGTAGTGATCTCAGAATCAAGGCAGATAGACTGTGATGGGCTAATTAATGAGATTTCTACAGAGAAGGCTCGAAAGGTTCCTTTGCAAAAATACTTAGTGGCGATTGTTGGGTTTTTTGCAGCAGACAAGCGGGGGGCGGGTGGGGGACAGATTTCAGTCATCAAACCAGGACCAGAACATCCTTGGCATGGAGCTGAATATTAAAAAAATAAAATAGGTATTCAAGCAAGCCATGTTGGTTGTGAAAGTCCAGAATTATTTGAACTACAGTGAATTGACTGCATCATTTTCACTGCTGGAGAAAGAGATCTGTACCTTACGCTCCCCACTTACAGAATCCTATGATCAAATGAAAACACCCCTCCAGCCTTAAGACCCTGGATCATCATAACTCCTACCCCTCTTGCCTAAAGGACTGGTTAGCACTTAACAGCATGACTCCACAGACCTATTGTTGAATAACACAAGGCAGGCCCTCCCTCTCTTGAGGGATATAACATTAATTTTCAATTTAAAACTTAGTTTCTGTTGCTCCATTCAAGAAGGGATTTTCTTCCCAGTACTTAACAATTCTGATGTCACTAGAAGGAGCTTGGTTTTCATACCTGCTTCCAAAGCATTTAAAAAAAAAAAAAGAACATGTTGATTAGTTTGATTTGCATAGTAATATTATTAATGAGATATTGAGACACCTCATGGCATATGCCAGCAGCAAAGAGAATACAGAGAGAGTGTCCTTTTCTTCCAGCAATTAATTTTATTGGAATTAAGATTACAGCATTATCTCTAAAGCTAAGCAGTGTGCCGCTGCTCCCTTGAAGAGCTTCTGCTTAGAACCTTTGCCAGCCCCTCCAACCTGGCTACTTACTAGAAATTTTTTTTAAAGTGTGTATATATATATCTTTATATGTTAAAAGGTGCTTCTATCCTAAATAACACCTGCACAATAAGGATAGACTTACTGCCTTTTAAATAATGTTTAGATGAAAAATGATAATTTATCCAAGAGTTTGTTCTAGCCCCTGGCAGCTAGAGACTCCAAGGATCAGGACCCCATGGAGCCAGGCACTGTACACACATAGTCTAAAAAATACAGGCGAGTCTCATCTTACGCGGGGGTTCCGTTCCGCGGTTAGCGTGTAAAGCGAAAACCGCGTATAGTCAAAATTACATTGAGTTGAATGGCGGGCGGAATCGCCCGCACTACAGGTACAGTATTAAAATTGATACGTTTCTTTTTTTTTTTTTTTTGGTTTTGCTGACCGCGTAAAGCTGAAATCGCGCATGTTAAATGCGCGTAAGATGCGACAGATCTGTAGCTCTTTATCTGTTCCATGTAAAATTATAATTGCACACTGTATAATGTAAGGAGCCTTAATTCTACAGCATGTACAAAATTGCAGTGTGTGAAGAACATGACATATCTGTAATATTTGTATGATTATTATGTGACTTTCTGTTTGCAGATTATTGTGTTGCTGGCTAAAGGATAAAAAGCAGGAAACAGTAGACAAAGAATTTAGATATGGTTAAAAGACAGCCCTGATGAAGAGGCGGGAGGAGGCAAGGGTCTGCAAGAAGCTGACAGACACCTGGGTACCTGGGATAAATTGGGCCTGTGTAAGTCCTTAGGAAAATGCTAAGCTGTAGGTAAGACAATACACGTGTAGGCCTCTTGCTGTTTTAACTCTTTGCCCTCTGATTGCTATGTTCCCATGGAAAAATAAACTCGTTCTGGTGTCACTGCATTTTCCTGATGATCACAGCTTCTAGAAGGACGTGTCTGGCAGGCACCAAACCCAGCTGGGCCTGATAAGGAAACGCAAGTGGTGAACAGGGATGCTGTCACCTGGAGACCCAGTCTAAAGGTGGGATGAATCACAGGATTGCAGTCTGAAAGAAGTGCAGGTGCTGGGCTTGTCAAAAAGGGATGCCCATGGAAAGACTGAGGGAGGGGCCAAAAATACAGCAAACCCTGAACCATAACACAGTTTCAAATGAAAACCCCTCTTACACAGTAGAATAAAATCACCTATTTGTCCAAATCTGTTTGAGAGCTGATGTAAGTGGTAGAGGAGGTTGGGGGCAAGATCAAATTGACCCACACAGCAGGGGCGGCTCTATGTATTTTGCGGCCCCAAGCATGGCAGTCAGGTAGCTTTCGGCAGCACGCCTGCGGGAGGTCCGGCTGGTAACGCAGATTTGGTGGCATGCCTGCGGGAGGTCTGTTGGTGCCGTGGCTTTGGCGTACCCGCTGCCGAATTGCCGTCGAAGCTGTGGGACCGGTGGACCTCCCGCAGGCATGCCGCTGAAGGATCCCTGACTGCCGCCCCCACAGCAACCAGCACGCCACCCCCCGCAGCTTGCCGCCCCAGCACGCACTTGCTGCGCTGGTGCCTGGAGCCGCCCCTGCCACACACACATTTTCCTTTGTTGTTGAAGCGTTACTCAGAGTGGAGAAAGGGGAGGAAGGACTTTTGGGACCCCAAAGAATTGAGGAACATGGGCGGACTGACCATTTATACCCTCCCTCAATGGAAGCTCCCATTATAGTTTTACATGCAACAGATAAGAACCAAGAAAATAGTTTCTAGTCTGCACACCCATTACCTAACCCGATGAGGCCCTAAATTCTACTGTAATATAAATAATTAATAATTGTAACAAAGTACTGATTTTCGGACACCTGATACAGACCAGAGACTGAAAATATGAGACCAAACCACTCTTAATCCCTATCTATGTGTATGAGTGAATTAAAAATACTTTCTCATAGTACCTATTGCCAGCATTTAACTTTAACACCCAGTTTGACTGAAATTTAATTCATCTAATGCTGATTTTTTTTTTATAAAGAAAGCTTAAGTTTTAATAGTGATAGCTAAAAATCTGCCTTCAATCTAAAGCTTTCTCAATGTCACAGCTCTGGAGCCAACAGACAAATAATCGTGTAAAAAAATAGTACTAAAAAACTAGAAACAAGCTCTTCTTTTTCCAGTTTGTTGCAGATTGGGTATCCAGTATTTTTTCATCTAAGACATTTCTTCTTCCTGTGATACAGCATAGATCCTATGTAATTGGTTCATTTAATAAAATTAGTTGTAAGGCTGGCTTACCCAGAACTTACTTTTCTTAGGAATACCAGCGGTCTTAAAATCTTTGACGTTTAAACAGTGCTTTTCTTCTATTAAAACAATATAAAAGCAGGATAGATCTAACAGTGGCTCCCACCCAGTACTTATCACAAATGATATACCGTACATTTTGGTAAGATGGCTGCAGCCATGAAAAGACTCTGAACTATCAATTTCAGTATTAGGATTATAGTGTCACTTAAACTCAGAGAATGCCTTGCAGCAGTAATGAGAGTTGTGTGCATACATCAAGGAAAGAATATACTGATAACATTTTATTTTCAAATCAATTGCACAGTTGGTACTAGCCAATAAATGTTTTTTACCACATGAACTTTTAGCCTGCTGTGCTGAAGAAAATAGCCATAGCATTTTTTTAAAGCACTAATGTGATGTATTTCATTTTATTATATACATTAAAGAACAGAGCAGCAGTAGTAGGGAAGTCAGCTCCACTCCATTCCAATAAATATTTGAAAAATGTAAACTTATTCTTCTTTATTTTTTTCATTCCTTACAGATAGATAAAATTATAGGATAAAAAGGTGAACCCCTTAGATTGTAACTAGGGCAGGACGGCACAGTTTAAGCGTAGCATGTTGTATCTTGAAACTGTTCTGCTTTTGTTTTGTGTGCTACACCTTTACATTTTTTAACAAGTCTACCAGTCTGTAGAGACAGCAACCATTGTTGTTCTTACAACTGCTCTACCATCTTGTTATAGAGGAGATGTGCACAAAGCTCTCTTAAAGATTTTATTTCTGCTGATTTACTTGAACCTGAAATAAGTCTCTCATATGGGAAGGGTGTGTTTTGTTCTTTATGGAGAGAAATATAAACTGGCCTCTTTTTCAAACTTAGATGAGGGGAAGTAATGATGGATTCCTTTTTGCCTCCCAGAGTAATATTAGTGGTTGGCTACTGAGTGGTTGGCAATTTCTATAAGCATGGGGTTTAATTCACAAGCTTTTAGGTGATCTTAAGGGATCTCTGGAATCTGTTAGTATGACAATCAAAAAGATTAGTATCTGAACAAAACATTGGGTGTTGAGTTCCAGTGTAGAAATTTCAGCCTTGAACCATGTAGAGGTTATCTCAGCATTGATAAGAGATAATAAGCATCTGACCAATAGATACTTAAGGATAAATGAACCCACTAGGGCCTGAGTCAAGAGATGTGCCTATGTTTCTTGGGCAATGGTGCCAGATTGACTTGGTTTACAATATCTGGGGTAATCCCCCTGGCCAACAATACTTGCAAAAATTACCACAAAAAGAAAGTTCTAAAACTGTAGCAACAGCACAGGTTGAACTTGAAATTTGTGGATCTCTACAATTTTATAGCAAAATATAGAGATGTTTGGAGAAGATGAGGATATTAACATTCCACAATGACAAGATCAGCAATTACTCATATTGGAACACACACCCCACTTTTTAAATACTGCACAGTGATTTCTACAACAGTAAAAAAAAGCTATTTTAAGATATAAGAATGAAGGCCATTGTGCTATACACAATCAAGCTATTTCCAGACTAGAGATGATGGCCTTTTGTTTAAGTCCCAGAAGAATGGATTAAATTTTACATTGTTAAAGCAGAAATTAAAAGCCAATATTAATTTCAATTCTCCAGATGGATCATTTTAAGAGGTATCTTTTGTTGTAAATTTCCTTCTCCTTCACCCAGAATTGTATAGCTATCTCCATTTTATTATATCCTTCTTATTGAGGGAATATTTGTGCTATTAAAATAGTCTCCTCAGTCAGAAACATAATGGAGAAGACTTGTTAATGAAAGATTTTATGGGGTTGATTTCATTTACTGTTAGGGAGAATTCTGAGGAATCAGAATAGCTTGTGTTAATGAGTATTTAGTATAGCTGCTTTTCTTCCAGCATATATCTTAGAAAAAATACTTTCTGATAGTAAATAATCACTTTTTTACACCTGATTGTAGGACATTCTCTCATCTATCATTTTAAAGTGTAAAAATAACAGGATGCTGCCATCTAGTGAGCAATGCAAACGTGAGGAGCACTGAAGAGTCTACATAATAGTTTTGACCAACATCATTTCATCTATTCACACATGTCCAAAACACAGACACATTTAGATAAAGAATAATTCAGTTGTATAACGCTGTATGTAGAAAAATGGTCATATCAGAAAAGGCTTAGCCATTCCAATGGGATTCTAATATGTATCCTTGACTCAGATGTTTTTAATCCGAGTTGACAAATTACAGCCTCTCATGAGGTACAATAATTGCTTGCCAATGCCAGGACACTAGCATTAACATTTGCAGAGGATGTTGTTAGACAATTATTATTGTTGCCTCTTGGCCCAAGTAGTTATAAATTAACCAATATTTAGGGCCTTGCTGGGTTGCTTCCATGAGGAGGAGAAATTGATTATATGAGTCAGGTGTTTCTTTGGTGCAATCCTTTTTATTTAGAAAGAATGTACACAAAGTTCTTTTTCCATTAACACAGGAGGAACAAACATCAGGAGACAGTGTCCTTCCTCACAGTTCCAAGCCTGCCTTGCCAGACAGAAATGTGCCCAAAAGAAGCTCTCTCTCTCCTGGCAACCTTACAGGGCAATGTTCACACTGCTTCCATGGCTTCCTGGTTCCTTTTACACACACTCAGACAGACAGCTGTAACCAAATTCATGTTCCAGAACCTCCCATTTGTAACCAGTTTCCTCCCTGCTTCCCCCCAGCAAAAAAAATAAAAGAAGGAAAGAACAACCCAGGCCACACGTCTCAGCTTCTACTCAGAACTTGCCATGTGGGTCTGTTCTTTGGGTGGTAGCTTCTTTTCAGTTATCATGAAAGAAAGAGGCATTTAATTGCTTCCTCATTTAGCATGAATGAAAGGTGGCTAGCACATCCATCAGCTTCAAGTCAGAGCTGTGATTGTTCACAGATCAAAAATGACAGCCATTAACACCCTCCAGTACAACACTGTTCTAGCCTGAGAGATTCTGGGTGTGGGTTTCTATAGGGCTCCATTTGTATTCTGTGTCTATGAGGCTTGTAGGCGAAGATCATGAGATATTTCATCTAGGATGTCATTGCCATCTGGATGAAACGCAGCTCGTTTTTGATAGAACCCAGTTGACGTGGTATTTCTATTTTCCCATTAACTGGCTCAGATAGGGACTTGGATAAGTTGGCTGAAGTTCAAGCCAGATAAGACAGAAGTGATGTTGGGCAGTTGAGGGAAGTGTCAAAGGTAGGCTTGGGTACCACTCATGACACTGGCAATGATCTTGAAAGCTCTACATGTCTCCTGTTCTGACTATGTGAGAGATCATCTATTTCCCCATAGGCTGCCTCAGCAGTTGAGGTTATTGAAGGTGCTTGTGCTAACAAGTCTCTAGATTTGAGCAGCTCAGAGCTAGAGTCAGTGTGTTGTCAGAGGAGAGACCAAGTTGCTAGCATTCTATTTCCCCTGCCCACTAATCCAACAGAGCCATGGTCTGTTGACCTTCAGGGCATGATATAATATAATCCATCGCTTCACTCAAGCTTTTGTTGCAGTGGAGAGTGTTTATGGGAGTATTTTCAGAATCTATCAGGCCTTCTCGGCCTTCTGTTGAATGTGTCAGTACTCTGACACACCCAGCTGAAGGAAACCCCTTTTAGGCAGAGCTACCAATAAGATGGCCTTGGCTTAAAGTGCTGCAACTAAGCAGTTGCCTTTAATGTTTGTTCATTAGTTTAAAGGTGCAGACAGCCAAATTCTGAGTGTGATATTTTTTAACTGTTTAAAGACTGATCCTGAGCTTACAACATTGGCTGCCTTGCTCCAGACCTATAAACTGAGGCTGGGAGTACCTGCAATGCTACATTTGACCAGAAGGGGTATGACAAGGCGAGTGAGTTTTTTTCCATAAGTCAATATGATTAAGGGTTCTCAAAAATTGTTCATATGCCCAGAGAGACCTGAGTTCTTTAATGTAGTTTTTGTTTGTTGTTTGTTTTTGTTTTAATGCCATAGTGATACAAAATAAATACACATTTACCCCTCAGCTAAAATTCTGGTGATAGTTGACACTAGATCAACCGAATTCATTGGGGCAAGCAGATAACATTTGTATATCTTACAGGTCTCCCTTATGCAAGCAGAGAGCTCTCAGAAGTGGAATGTCAAATGTAGAGGGAAGTTTTCGCTGTCATGTGAGTGTTGGAAAGCACTTTATGAGTTAACCTAGGACTCTCAAGAGCGAGAAGTATTGATTACTCTTCTTTGTATGCCAAGTCAACGTTAATAAAACACTTATCTCTATAACAACCACATGGGCCTCTCTGTGCTTCTGATAAACTACAACACATGAGGTCAGAGCTGGCTAAGTCCCACTTGCATGCAGAAGAAAGAACAAGAGGAAAGGAAGAAAGATTAAATGGAACTTCTCTTCAAAAAGGGGAGGTCTGTTTTATTTACTTCCAAGCACTGGAGCAGCCCCCACAACAGGGAGTATTTTAAACTAGGGAATAAGAACATTCTTGCTACACTTCTATACTATCAAAGATGACAGGTTTAAGAACAATCCTGTTATATTTAATCAGCCAGTTTACATTGTTTTAGCTTATTGTCAGCATTGGCGGTGGTAAAGAGTCAGGGTGAATTTACTGTCAAAACAAAGATCCTGCCTAGTAATAAGAACAGGAGTACTTGTGGCACCTTAGAAACTAACAAATTTATTTGAGCATAAGCTTTCTTGGGCTACAGCTCACTTCATCAGATGCATAGAATGGAACATATAGTAAGGAGATATATATACACATGCAGAGAACATGAAAAGGTGGGAGTTGCCCTACCAACTCTAAGAGGCTAATTAATTAAGATCAGCAATTATCAGCAGGAGAAAAAAAAACTTTTGTAGTGATAATCAAGATGGCCCATTTCAGACAGACAGACAAGAAGGTGTAAGGATACGTAACATGGGGAAATAGATTCAATGTGTGTAATGGCTCAGCCATTCCCAGTCTCTATTCAAGCCTAAACTGATGGTATCTAGTTTGCATATTAATTCAAGTTCAGCAGTTTCTCGTTGGAGTCTGTTTTTGAAGCTTTTCTGTTGCAAGATTGCCACCTTTAAGTCTGTTACTGAGTGACCAGAGAGGTTGAAGTGTTCTCCTACTGGTTTTTGAATGTTATGATTCCTGATGTCAGATTTGTGTCCATTTATTCTTTTGCGTCGAGACTGCCCAGTTTGGCCAATGTACATGGCAGAGGGGCATTGCTGGCACATGATGACATATATCACATTGGTAGATGTGCAGGTGAACAAGCCCCTGATGGCGTGGCTGATGTGCTTAGGTCAGGCTCTGTTGCCAGGATAGGTTCCTGGGTTAATGTTTTTGTTCTGTGGTGTGTGGTTGCCAGTGAGTATTTGCTTCAGGTTGGGGGGCTGTCTGTAAGCAAGGACAGGTCTGTCTCCCAAGATCTGGGAGAGTGAGGGATCATCTTTCAGGATAGGTGGTAGATCTTTGATGATGTGCTAGAGAGGTTTTAGTTGGTGGCTGAAGGCGACGGCTAGTGGCGTTCTGTTATTTTCTTTGTTGGGCCTGTCCTGTAGTAGGTGACTTCTGGGTACTCTTTTGGCTCTGTCAATCTGTTTTTTCACTTCAGCAGGTGGGTATTGTAGTTTTAAGATTGCTTGATAGAGATCTTGTAGGTGCTTGTCTCTGTCTGAGGGATAGGAGCAAATGTGGTTGTATCTTAGAGCTTGGCTGTAGACAATGGATCGTGTGGTGTGTCCTGGATGGAAGCTGGAAGCATGTAGGTAAGTATAGCGGTCAGTAGGTTTCCGATATAGGGTGGTATTTATGTGACAATGACTTATTTGCGGATACTGACTAACACGGCTGCTACTCTGAAACCTGCCTAGTAATACTTACCTTTACGTATTTTTTTCTGTCTCTCTCTGCCCCTCTTTAGAAGCACTTTGCAGTCAGCACACACGCGACTGTTCCCATCAGTCTAGCCTTATTAAGAGCCAAAAAGGATATCACCCTTCTAATTGGTAATTTTAATTATAGTCATTTTACTCAGTCCAATAACACTTATGAAACAGCTGTTTTCTATCATCCTCTCTCCAGCAAAGGTTTTCTATCATCCTCTCTCCAGCATAGGTTTTCTCCCATGCATGACAAGCAATGTCAGATATTTGTTAAAATGCCCTTGTAGACTTATTTACAAGGACAAAACCAGCTGCCAATTGCAACAAAATATTATTGAATATCAGGGATCTGTTCCAAGAAATGGTGACAAGCACCTTGCTATGATACACTAATGCTAATTTTGTTCACAATATTTTCACATTAGGTAAACTAAAATTAAAAAGGTACTTTACTAGTACATGAAAGTGGCCATAAATTCTATAACCTTATTCAAACCACTAGAATATCCTACATCCCTGTCTGTTTCAAGGACACCAACCTGGAACTGAGAAAGCAAGGGAGAGTCAAACTTGAATGGCTGAGCTATGGTGTTACAAAAGCAAATACTTTCTTAGAACAGAATAGATAAGTACAGTGGGACAAATACTGCTCTCCTTCCATTACATTCAGCCAACCCTGCTAACATCAGTACAAGAGTAACCAAGCTGAATTTAGTCCATTGTTTCTATTATTACATTTTCCCACCATAAGTTAATTAGAACAGTTTAAAATTCAGTCTGTAATTCAAGGACTTCATCCCCTACGGAAAGATGGTGGATATGCCCTTTTGTTCATTGGGGGATGGGAGGGAAATCACACATCAAGATCTTGGATTTCATTTACAAAATGGTTAACGTTTATTTATCACTTTTAGAAAGAAAATCTTAATAGCTCTACAGTAGCCTAACCAGCTAGTAGCTTTGTCTCAATGCCCTTTCCCACATCTCCATTATCTATATATATACACACTACATTACTAGAAGCACATGAACCTTAAAGGAATGCTGTGTAATTGACACAAAATTCTGCAGGCATGAACAGCTTTCGCCCATTGACCTTCAGCTCTCTCGCTACCTACAAGAGGCCTGATTCTCTTCTTTCTACACCAGTTTTACAACAATTTAACACCACTGATCTAAGTGAAAGGAGAAAAGCTCAATATCACCAATGTATTTATGTTCCAGAATTCACCTTTTAGTTGCTGATGTCAATATTGTGCAAAGTACATACATCATAATCCCATCCATTTTTTCTACTTAGAATAGCACAAGTCCATGGGCCTTCAAAACATCAGGAGAAGGGGAGGGGAGCAGGGATGATTTATATACTAGTCATCTTGCTAAATGCTACTGCATGGGGTGAAGAAAGGAAAGAGAGAGCACAGCTCTGATAAAAAGAACAGCAGGCAGAGAGAGATGTCTACACTAGCACTTTTGTCAGTAAAACTTTGGTTGGTCAGGGGTGTGAAAAACACACCCAGCACCGACAAAAGTACCCGCTGACATAGCTACTGCCACTCATTGGGGGTGGTTTAATTATGCTAGCAGGAGAACTCTCCCGCCAGCATAGAGCAGCTAAACAGGAAACCTTACAGCGACACAGCTGCAGCAACATATCTGTGCCGCTGTAAGGTCCGTAGTGTAGACATAGATTGGGGCTGGGGGGAAATCTAGTGGTCAGTTTCACTATAGGGCTCAGTCCTGCAAGGTAGTCAACACTCTGGGTCCCATTCTAGCAAAGTACTTTAGCACACGCTTAACTTTAAAGAGATCAGTAGTCCTTTTGATGTCAATGAGACTCTGCACATCCTTAAGTGGTCTGCTGGATAGTGACCAGAGTGCTTGACACCTTGCAGGGTCAAGCCCATCATGGCTAGCTGCAACTTAAACCACCGATCCTTGAGAAATGAGGGCACTCACGCTTAAGTAGCGAGACTAAGAAGGAGATCAGCTTCTCCCTCCCTGCTAACAAAGGGCTTTTTTAAAGAGATTTATTCAGAGATTTGGCTGCTGTCAGCCCATTGTGCAAACCCCTGATATTGGCATACATGGTCTGTTTGGGATACATTATTATTATGATTATGCCATTAGTGTGAATGGCGCTATACAGGCAAAAAAGACTTGTCTCTGTCCTGAAGAGCTTACGTGGAACTTAAAACAAAAATGGCAAGAGGAGGGAATAAAACTATGTGTTGTGAGAAGTGTAAGGGAATGTGAAGTAGGGGACAACATTAACATCATATAGTAGATTAGATGAGTAATATGCTTGTCCTGAGGGGGTTGTGATTCCCCCCCCCCCCAAAAAATATAATTTTTTAAAAAACCCATCTTTTTAAAAAATTCTGTGTGCAGGACAATTCTGAAGTAGAAGGGGTAAGAAAGTAGTAGGAATCTGGCCAAGTCATGGTGCATAATGATGGGTGCACTTGTATGCTACCCTTCTTCCTCTGCCACCCTGTGCAATTTCTCTTGGGTCTATTTAGTTTTTACAGACACTTTTGTTCTTTATAATTTAGCACAAGAGGTAAAGTATACTAATAGTACAGGTAGAACATATTTCCTTCATTTAAACCATGAATAATTCATTTCATGTTTTCAGGCAGCCACTGCGAGCCACTGTGACCTTGTGATGGAAAAAGCAAACTATATGGCTGTCTAAGTACTTCTTTATGAGCTAAATTCATTTGCTCAATCTTTATTTTTCTTTAGTTTCTAATTTAAATGCACTCTTCTAGCTTAGATATATAAAGGCTTTCTTCTTTTTTTATGGATTTTTAGCAAAGGAAAGTGTTAACGGGCCACTCCATCTTGAATGGTCCCTTGAAATATGTGTGTTAACTATGTATGTTAACCAATCTGTTCCACCTGGTATTTAGCAGTGATGCTGAGGCTACATCTATGGGCACGTCTTCACTACCCGCCAGATCGGCGGGTAGCGATCGATCTATCGGGGATCAATTTCTCGCGTCTAGTGTAGACGCGATAAAATCGATCCCCGATCGCTCTGCCGTCGACTCCGGAACTCCACCGCAGCGAGAGGCGGAAGCGGAGTCGACGGGGGAGTGGCAGCGGTCGACTCGCTGCCGTCCTCACAGCCAGGTAAGTCGACCTAAAATACGCAACTTCAGCTACGCTATTCGCGTAGCTGAAGTTGCGTATCTTAGGTCGACCCCCGCCGCCCCCGTAGTGTAGACCTAGCCTATGTATACTACAGCACTTGCAGCAGCACAGCTGCACCAATGCAGCTTCACTGCTGTAGGGCTTGTGGTGGAGATGCTCTAAGCCAACAGGAAAGCTCTCCCGTCAGTTTAATTATTCCACCTCCCACGTATGGCGGTAGCTATGTCAGCAGGAGAAGCTCTCCCGCCAACATAGTGCTGTCCACACTGGTGCTTAGCTCAGTATAACTCATATCACTCAGGTGGTATGAATTATTCACATCCCCAGAGCCACATAAGTAAGTTGTACTGTAGACAAGGTCTGAGTTAGTTTCCCTGACCTGAAGAAGAGCTCTGTGTAAACTCAAAAGCTTGTCTCTCCCCAACAGAATTTGGTCCAATAAAAGATATTATCCACCTTGTCTATCTATAACAGCAGCTATAGCCAAGCATTATGTAATAAGGCCCTATATGTTAGTGACCCTTATGCAATCAGCTGCCTTAAAATCTTTCCAGTAAATCATGACTTACAATATCTTTGCTTCTGCCTTTAGTGAGCAGTCTGACAGCCGTGATGAATTATGCCAAATGACATAGTTTTCTCATGATGGGAACCAAAGTCTGCTCAGCATCAGACAAAATCATTTTCATGTGGGACTTAAGCCAAACTTGAACCAGGGTATCCAGAATAAAAAGGTAACATACCTGTTAGCCTCAATTCTGTTTAACCAAATTTTTCTTTTTCTGCTGCCTGCATTGGATGGAACTCAACTAAGAGCTGTCATATGCACAGCCAAGAGTTTGGATCCCCTAACCACATATCAAATACTGTTGTTTAATATTTGTAATATGTTAGCATCGAGGAGTCTCAATACAGGTCCCATTGTGGTAGCCACTGTACAAACACATAGTAAGAGACAGCTCCAGATCTAAAGAATTTACAATCTCAAACAAAAGGCAGATAAAGGGCCTGTCTTAAGCCATGTTTCTCTGCACTTATACACTGCACTTATACCCTTATGCACTGGGTATTTTTGGAGTAAAGTACATCATTTGCCATTGCATATGAAGATTAAGACAGAAATCCATTTGTACTGCAGAGGGTTTTATGGGGTTTTTCTTGTTTACAGTAGAAAATTGTACCGCTTTGACTACGTCAGTTTTAGTTACATTGGTGAAGTGCCCTTGTGTGACACTCTTATTTTGGTTTCAGAATACCTTGCCTCAGTTTACCTTAACTAATTTAACTAAATGAGTTTCTAAACTGATTTAATTACAGCACTACAATTTTCTCCCGTAGATAAGGCCTCAGTCACGAGGATAGCTTTGTCCCCGTGTAATGTACTATGGGTGTGGATGTGAGTGAAATTGGATCAGCCACTAGAGAGAGTGACATAGATAAGAGAAGGGACCTACTAATACTGCCAGCTAAGGGACACCTTTTAAAATCTTTCAATTCTATGTCCAAGTTTATAAATGGCTGGTGTATGCGGACTTTGGCTACACAGAGTTCTGGACTGTAGAAGCTACCCTACAGAGATCATGCAGG